>NW_013673021.1:10857-20130 GCF_000517525.1 Limulus polyphemus | reverse complement strand
TCTAGTCTTTTCTACGCGCCCTCTACTCTTGTATATAAGAGCGCCAGACAATGGATCGGCACGAGAATAATTGCAGATTGAAGAGATAGAGACAGATAATCGAGTCAAGTCGTAAGTAATGTGCGTGAATCGTTGTGAATTATAGCGTGTGTTTAAGTTAAAGTGACTGTGGAAATTCTGTGTATTGCAAAGTTGTATTGAGAAAGAATAAACTAGTTTTATTTAAGAAAGGACTTGTATCGCTGAAGTTCTTTGGGAAGAAATTTTACGGGCAATTAACAAACGAACAGAGACGTAACAATATAAACTTCAACACTGTAAAGTAGATCTGTCCCTCATACATTTTCTGTTGTAGATAGACGCATGATAACATTTGGAACTGGTACTTATACGTTTTATGTTATATGTTTATGCAATAAAAGATATAAAAAAGCCACAGTGTTTAACAACTCCATTGCTTTCAAGAAACACAAATTTTTAGAAACTCACTAAAGTTTTCTTTCTGTAGAATATTGCAACTAAAAACTTATATTTAATGTAATTGATAAGAACATTCTTACCGATCTGTGGGGTGAGACCTTTTGTCGACAGCACTAGTCTACAGTAAAAACGTATATTTAATGTAATTGATAAAAGGCCTCACGCCACAGATCGGTGAGAATGTTCATGGTGGACAGCACCAGTCTACAATAAAAACTTATATTTAATGTAATTGATATGAACATTCTTACCGATCTGTGGCGTGAGGCCTTTTGTCGACAGCACCAGTCTACAGTTTTAATAAACTTCTGGGGGTATGAAGCATACTTTTTTAGAAGCGTGTAACACTGAAAATATACAATTACTATTATTCCTAAGATATACACAGCAGTTCCAAATGATGACTGTTTTTATTATTATTTCATTATTATTCTTTCGCAGTTAAAAACGAGGTTACAAATACTTTATCGTTCTCCTTTCTTATTTAACAACAAACAAAAAATATCGTAATAATACACGCACAAAATTATAATCACAATACAATAAAAAATATTAATTACTTCAGCGCTATCAGAAGGTAAACCTTCCTTCTTAAGAGGCGAGTAGGTTTTTATATTATTCAATAACAAGTTATTTTCTAATGTACCTTATAGTTTTTTTTATCTCAAAATTACTCCTAAAATACCACATGTTGGTAAATGTTACATGGGTTTTACTTTTAGTTCACTATATATTTATAGAATATTTTTTAATATTCTAGTTTCTTCAAAACTTCCCAGCGCTTAACAATATAAGCTCTCTTTTCTTGGAGTATATGTATTATAATATTATTCGTAGTAAATAATAATATATCAAAAAGGAAACAAAAAAGAAGGTCTGAGAATAAAGTACTGAACCAAGGTGGCTAAAGATAACAGGAAGAAAGTTTGAATACAGAAACTTAGTCGTAGGGCGACTGGAGATAACAAAAAGGTGCCTGAAGGTTACATGAAGAAGTTTTGAATACAGGAACTTAGTCCTAGAGCGACTGGAGATAACAAGAAGGTGCCTGAAGGTTACATGAAGAAGGTTTGAATACAGGAACTTAGTCCTAGAGCGACTGGAGATAACAAGAAGGTGCCTGAAGGTTACATGAAGAAGGTTTGAATACAGAAACTTAGTTCTAGGGTGACTGGAGATAACAAGAAGGTGGCTGCAGGTAACACGAATAAAGTCTGAATAAATTAAAAGTACGGTTTCTATTCTCGGGCGGATTCTTTTGGATTATTCTGTAAAAAAAATAATATACAAAGGTCTGGTCCATTTAATGATAACAAGAGCACTTTTACTGTAAGTCCTACAAGTTCCTTATAACTAACGACAGATCTAACGTCACAAATAACGTCTTTAACTCTCATGTAACTCGTGTTTTTAGAATGTTACAATTGTTCTCCAAACTCTCAAGAAAATATTAGATGCCAGTAAGATGCTCATTACATCACATTAAATAAATAATAGTGTACTGATCTTGAATTTCCATAATTAACAAGGAATCATTCTTGAATTTCCATAATTAACAATAAAATGATTCCTTACAATCAACAACATTAATATTCATAAATATAGTTATTACAATCATTAATTAAATGTCTTGAAAGGTAAATCTTCTTTATCCAGCTGCTTTCTTAAACTGTCCAATCTCCAAATTATTTTCATTCTTTTATTCACCCTGGTTTATGAAACAAAAACGAGATGATCTCTTCTCCTATATCAACACTTACTGTATTATCACTAGGAGAGCTCTCTTCATAGAAATTATCAAAGGAAGCTTCTTGTAGCTTCATCACTGCTGAGTAATGACTCTCAGGATGCGAGCACAGAAAATCCAATGACACTTTGAATTCTTTCCCAAACACCAGTAATATTGTTGATTGTTGCACACACTTTTATATATCCCTGTTCGATAACTCGTGAGTAGGAGTAGAGGATTTTCATCCCACATTTGTATAATGTTCATCCACATAAATGACTAGTTTATTTGAAAATGTACATTTGTATCTCTCCAGCATTCCTTCAATAGAAGGATGGAGTGCTTTGATTCTGGCTTTTTAGATTCAAAATGTTTGACACATTTCTCCAAACAAGACTTATTCATTGTTTTGGTCCTGGTTTGAAAAAGTTCCATAGGTACTCCAAATCTTGAAACTTGACTTAGCTTCCTTGCTGAAGTTTCTGCTTCCTGTTTAGTAACAACGGAGGCTTCTGACAATCTTCTGAATTATTCATAAATTGCATTTGATCCCACTGTTACTCTATGCCAGAGAACCAAAAACATTGAGAGCAACTCTCTCAAGTGGTGCTAGAACCAATGTTGCTGCAGTTCTTTATGTTGTTCATTTGTGAACGTCTTTTCTCACAATTTACACCAATCCTTTACTTGCTTCTGGCATCCAACCCAGTCAATATACCCTCACCAACATCGTCTTGAAACCTATGTTTCCATCTGCCGGATGATGGAGTGCTTCTAGTTGTAGTTACCGTAATCGTAATTTATTTCCACTTGTATCTTCCCATTTTTAACATAAGTCTTCTCAAAGGAATTATGAGTCCAATTGTGCCAAATGTATCTATGTTTTGGGGTTGTATTGAGCCACTGTTTGCCATAGGGGTAATTCTGTACTATTTTTGATCCACCGAACAATCAGCTTGAGACCCATATCTTTTGCTTGAAAATCTTTCAGTTGAGTTTTTTACCACATTACTTATTCATCGTCATCTACAGTTTCCCAATAGTGGATTTTGCTTTGTTGCATTTTACTTGCGTCGTATTTATTGTATTGCTCTTCATTCTTTTCACAATATTTACATTATTTGGTAATACAAAATCTTTCGAATAATATATCAATATTTCCATGGTTTGGTTTCGTCTAGTGAGATGCATAATATTAAAATTGTCTACCTGACGTTCCTGGAACTCTCTTGCTATCTGGCCACGTGGATTGCAGAAACTCATCAGCCGCTTTAGTGCTTCATGATCTGTCTAAAGTCTAAACTGTTGGCCATAGTAGTAGTGATGGAAATTACTCAAGCAACACTTTGTAGATATTCCTCAGTAGTACAGAACCTCCTTTCTGTGGCATTCATTGTCCAGCTATAGTAGATGGTCACAAGTTCTTTACCATATCTTACTTGTAACAACACTGTTCCCATTACAAAAGTATCAGCATATGTATCTATTACGAGTAGATCTTCAAGAGGTGGGTATATTAACATAGCATTAATGGTTAATCCTTTCTTTAACTTGTTTAATGCTCTATCAAAATCACCTGTCCAATAAAACCTGATTGTTTGTTTTTTCTAGTACCTTGTATAGAGAGCGAGCCATGTCAAAGAATAATTTTACAAATTAGCAACATTAAACCCATAGTTCTTCATCTCATCCTTCGTTTGCTCCTAAGCATTCCAGATTTGTATGATAATGAGGCAGTTAATGTTTGATATTTGGAAAGTTTCTTGACGTTTATGTTGTTAAGGCTGGTCCATGTAAAACAGTAACAAGATATGTAGCTAGTTATTGGCTATTCCGTCTATTTACTTTGGAAGATATTTCGATCTAGCCTGATATCTACATATGGTTCCTTTTCATCATAGTCTGTGGAATTCTCAATTGGACGGTGTAATTAAACTGGCTTGCTAAATTCTGTAACTTGATGAGGTAGGGATATAGCTGGAGTCCTGCAGTTATGAGTAGCACAAAAGTAGTGTTAACGTATGTAGACCATGTGAGTTCTGCTATTTCATATTTCAAGCGTAATGGTGTGTGAGGTTCGAATTCTTAGATGGATGCAGAAGGACTGTGCTAGTTTGTTCCTTTCATTTGCCAATTCCGTTTCTAGATATTTTATCACGACATTGACGCCCTTCATGTCTACTCTGAACTTGTTGTTATTGTTACGTCTCTGCTCGTTTGATAATTTCTGGTAGATATTCTTCCCGAGAAACTTCAGCGACACAAGTCCTTTCTTAAATAAAACTAGTTTATTCTTTCTCAATACAACTTTGCAATACACTTAATTTCCACAATCACTTAAACACGCGCTATAATTCTCCATGAACGATTCACGCACTTTACTTACTACCGCGCTTGACTAAATCTCTCTGTCCGCTATACCATGCCGATTAATTGTCTGGCGCACTTATATACAATAATAGAGGGTGCCCAGCAAATACTGGATTATTCGTGATGTTCCCCGATCTTTCTAGAACGCATTACGTGTTACCAGCGTCACGTGACTTCCGCTGTCGTAACATTATAATTCTTTTGTACTTCAAAGTGGTTAGTGGTTACTAGAAACCTTCTACACCTTTCTTATGGCTTTTGGATTCTTGGAAGAAAATATAATGTATAATGCAAAGTTCAGTCAACTTATTTATAACGCAATTGTTTTATTACTTCGACTCTAAGTTTTACAAGTTTCACACAATTAACGATAGGCCTACCTTAAAAAGTATCGTATAAACAAAACTTCCACTTACATATACTGATTTTCTCGTACGTGCTGTACAGTTTCATCAATGTGCAATATTAAACTCATTAAAAGACAAAATTAACATCACATTAACTAACTTCATAACCAAATCAATCAACAACTATGGTCTAACTTGTATTCTTATGTCGTTTAAATTGTTTCCCAAACTCTCAAGAAACTTTCAGACGTCAGTGACGCGCTCACCTCATCAAGTTAAAATTCTCTCAAGAAAAACAACCCCGAAAAGTTAAAATCATAACCTAGAACAGTAGTATTAAACACCGTCACCAGGTTGACTTAGGGTAAAAAGAAGGCCTGAGTAAAAGTACTGAAACATCGTCATCATGGTGGCTGAAGGTAACAAGAAGGCCTGAGTAAATGTTCTAAAACACCGTCATCATGGTGGTTGAAGATAACAAGAAGGCCTGAGTAAAAACACTAAACCACCATCACTATGGTGGCTGAAGAGAAGTAGAAGGCCTGAGTAAAAGCTCTAAAACATCGTCACCAGGGTAGCTAAAGCGAAGAAGGCCTGAGTAAAAGTACTAATACAGTCTTCAGTGTAATTGTAAGAAACAAAAAGAAAGTCTGAGTAAAACATTAGAGCACGTGATATGGGTTTTTTCTATGTTGTTCAACACAAAAGTACACTATACGCTTTCTTTACTCTGCCCATTGATTGTACCGAAACCTGGTTTTTTGTGTTATAAGCCTCAGACTTGCCACCAGGAAGCCATGAAATGAGAGGAAGACAGGTGTCCTAGTAACGTATCATAAGCAGTGTATCTTAAAGTAAAGAGTAAAATAAGGCGAGTAAAAGCACTGAAATACCATCACCAGAGTGAATGAAGGAAACAACAACCTCCGACTGGTAAAAATGGACCACCATTACCACAGTAACTAGAAACAACAAGAAATACCAATGTTAAAGACATTGAAGCAATAATCAGAGTAAAAAATACTTTAATAATCAAAGTAATTAGAGGCAGATTCACAGTCTAAATATGGTCTAATAAAAACCAACATTATGTATTTATTTAACGTACAATCGTAATTTCCAACTTATAGATTTTTGTTTTGTGACGTAACATAGAATATAAATATTTGTAACTTACTTGTAACCCTAACCATTATCGGTGCTTCATCAAAAGTAGATCTATCATCCTTATAAATAACCGTTACCAGTACCAGTACCAAGCATATCTATCTTACTACTTGTAGCCATAAACCGTTACCAGTACATCATCAAGCACATCTATCTTACTTGTAGCCATAAACTTTTATCAGTGCTTCATTAAACAGATCTAACGTACTTGTAACAATAAATCGTTACTAACACTTCATTAAACAAATTTAATTTACTTGTAAACCTAACCGTCATCAATGATTCATTAAGGTGTAAACCTAACCGTTACCAACAGAATAAACTGTATACTTGGAGCGAAGCTACAAATCAACATATTCATCAGTATAAGTAGTTAACTATACTTTTATTACGTATTTATTTATAAAGATTAGAATGCATTGTTTCATCCGTTGGCCCTCGATGTTAACTATATTCTTGGCTGTAATCCCAATAATATCTCATAGGGTTCGGCCAGCTCAGAAGATTTAGGCTAGTTCTAAACACGAATTCTAGGCTAACAATGCAAATGAATTTTTATAATAAAAGCATTTTAATGAACTACAAATTATAATGAAATAAACGTAATCACATTCGATATAGTAACTAGTATAACCAATATCATTAATGAAAGGAATAGTAAATAGACAAGATAGGATTTCTTTCCCACGACACAAACAAAAACAGTGTTTATGAAGATACAAAACAATAAATATACATCAAATACATTACCAAAAATTCATCAAACAGATATTTTTTACATATAACCCTAACCTTAACCAATGATTCAACAAACAGATATTTTTTACATGTAACCCTAACCTTTACCAATGATTCATTAAACAGATACTTTTTACATGTAACCCTAATCTTTACCAATGATTCAAACAGATCTTTACGTGTAACTCTCATCGTTACTAATGATTCATCAAACAGATCTTCTTGACATTAAACATTAACCGTTACCAGTGATTTGTCAAACAGATCTTATTTTCACTTAACCCTAATCGTTACCAACAATTCATCAAACAGATCTAATTTGCACTTAACCCTAATCGTTACCAACAATTCACCAAACATATCTTCTTTACATGTAAGCTTTACCAATGCCTCATTAAACATATCCTCTTTACACGTAACCCTAACCGTTACCAATGACTCATTAAACATATCCTATTTACACGTAACCCTAACCGTTACCAATGCCTCATTAAACATATCCTCTTTACACGTAACCCTAACCGTTACCAATGCCTCATTAAACATATCCTCTTTACACGTAACCCTAACAGTTACCAATGCCTCATTAAACATATCCTCTTTACACGTAACCCTAACCGTTACCAATGATTCATTAACCAAATTTTCTTTACATGTAAAACTAACCGTTACCAATGATTCATGAACCAGATCTTCGGTACTGTATACATGTATATGAGGGAACCTACTATTATCAGCCAACACTACGATCAGGAAACAACTGTAACTATTAGTTTTGGTATTATATCTGTGGTATTTTAATATTCGACATAAATAGTTTCCAAGACAGCTATGTCGGATGACTGGTTTAGCACATACGTATACACACATTATTAACATAGTTACCTTTTGTTGTTATACATTTTCATAGAACTTAAGAAAAAATATGGCGTACCAACTAGTTGTTTTATCTATATAAGATACAAGTGCCTTTGATGATAATTTTTCTAGTTATCGTACGTATATATATATATCATATTACATATAAAAACTTACCGGATAATTTTAAATCACCTATACGTGTAAAATACGTATTCATACATAACAGTAAGTAGGATCAACCACGTTACCTTTCGTATAACCTACTCGGACTAATAAACAACAGCAGACCAGACGCAAGGATCACAAGATAGCAACGCTATGTATAGGTATATTTTTTTAACATTACGAAATAGATATGGCTAAAGGAGAGCATAACAAATACTGTTTCACAGATAAGGCAGGTAGTGCAATAATCAAAGAAGCGTGTGATTGGCTAAACTGTCTGAGCCTAAGTTACATACATTGTATGAACATCATAGCCGAAATAAGCATTATTATCAACACAGAAATAACGATTTACATCTGGAGTCGATTATCATAAATTACACAAGAAAACAAATGCTCTTTTTACGACAGGCCTAAATGTTAAGTTTTACTGTTTCAACAGTCCTTTAACACATTTTTAACCGACTGTGTACAATTATGTATGAAAAAATGTTACACTTGATGTAATGATTTTCAGTTCTCTTTTCAGCTACTAACCCGAAACGTGATGTTCCTGTGTTTTGATGGCGTGAACGCCTTTTACAAGCCGGCGAACCATGATTATAATTGTCATAAGACATTAGTGTTAGGCCTATTATATTTTTTAAACACTACATTCTTTATATAGTTCCTTAGGGATTTCCAAGAATCGGAAGAGTGTATAATAATAGTATTCCAACCACACTATATTCGCCATACCCTTTTCGCTCAATCAAGATACTTTCAGGCCAGCATGGATACAGCAAGTACAGTAATGGTCGGAACACCATTTATATAAGCCATTTGTTATAACAACAGTTCTTATGGTGTTAACTCCTTTTACAAATTAGCGAGGGTGGTTTCAACTCTAGTTAAGTAAAAATTCCATGTCACAACCGGTTTCGACATTAGTTTAAATAAAGTTCAGTACCACTAAGGTTTGCAATACTAGCCTAGTGGCACTGTAAACAAACTAAATGATTTCAATATTAGCTTTTTTAAACCTATACGTAATCGGCAAAGGATGCGGTGAATATAATGTGGTTGGAATACTATTATTATACACTCTTCTAATGTGGTTGAATAGAATTTTTATACACTCTTCTAATGTGGTTGGAATACTATTATTATACACTCTTCTAATGTGGTTGGAATACTATTATTATACACTCTTCTAATGTGGTTGGAATAGAATTTTTATACACTCTTCTAATGTGGTTGGAATACTATTATTATACACTCTTCTAATGTGGTTGGAATACTATTATTATACACGCTTCTAATGTGGTTGGAATACTATTATTATACACGCTTCTAATGTAGATATAATACTATTATTATACACTCTTCTAATGTAGATATAATACTATTATTATACACTCTTCTAATGTAGATATA
>NW_013673021.1:8571-9979 GCF_000517525.1 Limulus polyphemus | reverse complement strand
TTTTATAACACTCTTCTAATTCTTGAAAATCTCTAAGGGACTAAATAAAGAATTTAGTGCTTAAAATCATAACAGGCCTAATACTAATGTTACTGTATTATCACTAATAACAGTGAAGAAGCTTTCAAGACAGGTTCTCATAGGCTTTCGCTACCTGAAAAAAAGTATTCACGTCACATTGAAAGATGCTGTTCAAACAGAATCAGGTTTGTTTATTTTAGAACAAAGCCACATTTAGGCTATCTGCTGTGTCTACCGTGAGAAATCGAACTTCGAAATCAGTAACTTCTACTTCAGCTAACATTTCTTTATGTTATCAATAAAAGAAGTGGCTTCTAGAGTGTTCCGTTATGCCTAAACCACAAACATATTGATAACTATTTTTGGCATTTTGCTGAAAGTTGCAAATTTCGTACAATCTCACATATATTGATACCATCATTAAATTAGGTTCACACGACTATAAGTTACTATTCTTAGTGTCTTAAATTTTTATTAAGAGTGTTTAAGAGTTTATCATTATCACACTATATAAATGGTTGTATCAAAACCATTTTGTTTTATGACGTCAGGATGTTTCAAGCTTAATCGTCTTACCATATTAAATATTAAAGTCTTGAAAATAGCTACTTTTGAATTCTTCACCAATAATTTAAACTTGTTCAACGAAAATCAGTAAGTAATGAGTTTCATTGCGATTTATCACACAGGAGAAGACACCTAACGAACCGTCGCCATCTTATGTGGCATCACACTTCTTCAAAAGACTGTGTTGTTACTTGCTCGTTATTTAGTCAGTCCTTATTTCACATGCGTAACTAGTGGTTGCTTGTTATTTAATCAGTCCTTATTTCACATGCGTAACAGTGGTTGCTTGTTATTTAGTCAGTCCTTATTTCACATGCGTAACTAGTGGTTGCTTGTTATTTAATCAGTCCTTATTTCACATGCGTAACTAGTGGTTGCTTGTTATTTAGTCAGTCCTTATTTCACATGCGTAACTAGTGGTTGCTTGTTATTTATTCAGTCGTTATTTCACATGCGTAACTAGTGGTTGCTTGTTATTTATTCAGTCGTTATTTCACATGCGTAACTAGTGGTTGCTCGTTATTTAGTCAGTCCTTATTTCACATGCGTAACTAGTGGTTGCTTGTTATTTAGTTAGTCACATGCGTCCTTATTTCTGTGGCGGCGGTAATAACCAAGCACACACGTACACACACACAGGGGTGAAAACATTACTTCCGTCACCTTCGGTGGCGGCAGTAATAACCAAGCACACACGTACACACACACGAGGGGTAGAAAATATTACTTCCGTCACCTTCGGTGGCGGCGTAATAACCAAGCACACACGTACACACACACGAGGGGTGAAAATATTACTTCCGTCACCTTCGGTGGCGGC
>NW_013673021.1:6387-8066 GCF_000517525.1 Limulus polyphemus | reverse complement strand
ACACACACACAGGGGTGAAAACATTACTTCCGTCACCTTCGGTGGCGGCAGTAATAACCAAGCACACACGTACACACACAGGGGTGAAAACATTACTTCCGTCACCTTCGGTGGCGGCAGTAATAACCAAGCACACACGTACACACACAGGGGTGAAAACATTACTTCCGTCACCTTCGGTGGCGGCAGTAATAACGTTCACATGTTCTTTTGAAGAACAGGTTTGCAAATATAGCTTATATTTCCAATTTATATTCGTGTGAAGGTTTTTTTCTTCTGATACAGAGATAGAATTTTAGGGAGAGAGGGCAGGGCGTAACCTAGTAGTTAACGTGCCGGACAGTGGTTTCTTTGGCCTATAGTTCGTATCCCGTTACTATAAAAAGGGTCACGCTCTGCACTTTGGGGACATGAGTGCGTTATAAGAGTGTCTCAAGAGTTGGCGGTGGATGTTGTTGACTAGCTGCCTTTCCTTTGCTTTATCAGTTCAAAATTCATGTCAGCTAACTTAAAAAGCCTTTGTGTAGGTTTACCCCCCCCCCACTGGCACAGCGGTATGTTTGTGGACTTCTACTGCTAGAAACCGGGTTTCGATACTCGTGGTGGGCAGAGCACACATAGCCATTATGTAGCTTTACGCGAATATCCGAAACAATCAAATCAATCATTTAAGTCTGTAGAGCCAACATGCGCTCGTTAATAGTTTATCATCGAATCCGTTGCCTTCGTGGAAAGTTTGATGTTGATAAGGTACTTATAAGTCTGATATATAACAATACGTTTTCTGGACACCAGTTTCAAAAAATGATGTCAATTGACTGTACCTCTAATAACTATTCAATATAGAAGTAAAATGAAATCCTGAGTCACGTTCTTTTTTTAAATTCACGATAAAAATAACAGAGCTATTATCACATTTGGCTAGCTATTGTGTCCGCAGGGGGGAATCAAACCCAGGATTTTAGCGTTGCAAGTCCGTAAAATTACCGCCGACTTGTAATAATTTGTTGAAGTTTGCGAGCGCTATGACGTTTCACTTTAAAATATTTACTGAGTAATTCAATTTCCATAATTGTAGAATAACAATTTAAAATTCCTAATAAAAGTGTTAACAAAATGAATATCGATTTTAAGTTTATAATCTTTCAATACTATACTATACTATTGTTGTCAGCACACAACAACTTACTACTATACTATTGTTGTCAGCACACAACAACTTACTACTATACTATTGGTGTCAGCACACAACACTTTACTACTATACTATTGTTGTCAGCACACAACAACTTACTACTATACTATTGTTGTCAGCACACAACACCTTACTACTATACTATTGTTGTCAGCACACAACAACTTACTACTATACTATTGTTGTCAGCACACAACAACTTACTGCTACAATATTGTTGTCAGCACACAACAACTTACTGCTACAATATTGTTGTCAGCACACAACAACTTACTGCTACAATATTGTTGTCAGCACACAACAACTCACTACTATACTATTGTTGTCAGCACACAACACTTTACTACTATACTATTGTTGTCAGCACACAACAACTTACTACTATACTATTGTTGTCAGCACACAACACCTTACTACTATACTATTGTTGTCAGCACACAACAACTTACTACTACAATATTGTTGTCAGCACACAACAACTTAC
>NW_013673021.1:3698-5764 GCF_000517525.1 Limulus polyphemus | reverse complement strand
AACAACTTACTACTACAATATTGTTGTCAGCACACAACAACTTACTGCTACAATATTGTTGTCAGCACACAACAACTTACTGCTACAATATTGTTGTCAGCACACAACAACTTACTGCTACAATATTGTTGTCAGCACACAACAACTTACTACTACAATATTGTTGTCAGCACACAACAACTCACTACTATACTATTGTTGTCAGCATAAAACACATTCTTACACAATTATCCTCCATAAAATGAATAGGTAGAATAATCGATAACTAAGGCTCTAATTAAATCATCAGTGCTAAAAGGTAATCTCTTGTACACAATAAATAAGCTACTTACGGGTGCTACAATTAGAAAACATTATTGTAATTTAGTAAATAATCTATAAAGTGTGTATATTTGTCAGGTTGTAAAAAATCTTGTATGATTATAAACATGCAGATAACATAATAACATCACTTACATACCAAAAGACAAAGAAAGGCAGATTTGCTCTGAGACAGTCAGGTATCAATTATCACCAACGTTTGATAGTTTCTAACAAATGCTCTGTCATAGGGGTGTCTCACGGTATTTCAAGGTGTTTGTTTTACTATCAACAAATGAACTAACTGTATATTGTTAACTTCGAACAAATACGTATAGTTTCCATATCTATTCTCGTGATACGTTGGGCTCCTTACTGTCTTTGTTTTTTGAAGCACAATCAGTCCAATGTATATGATACTGATTACTTAAAGCACACATTATGTGATTGATCTGTAAAGTAACAACGTTGGATTCCAAGATATTGTACAAAAACCAGCATTGTTCAGGTCGAGAAACGTAGCATTGTTGGTTCATATATAAGAGTAACTAATGAACCTGAACCTTATGTATAAACAGACAGACAGAAATTTTACCAAAAAATGATATTGAACAAGACAGTTAGTATGGCCAATTGTGTTTTTAAGTATCGATTAAGTAAATACATTTAATATACTGATTATAGTTTTCGCTTCTATATCTAATTTAATAGACATACTTTTTGCATTTTCTGAAATTTTATGAGTAAAATACTTATCACTAATTTATTTGTTCTATATATCTTTTATTTCTATATCTAATGTATTATATCAGATCTACTCGTTCTGAAAAGGACACTTATTTAAATCTCTAAATAACATATAATAATTTTCATGTTTAGTTTTCTAAGTTCATTTGTTCCGCTGAAGTTTAATTTTAATGGATCTACATAAATAACTACGTTTAACTATTAATAGTGTAGAAAATTATATTCTTACGTTTATGTAGATATTTTCATTTTGATTATTAAATCAATTACTACATATAGATTTTCTTTCCGTTACTATCTGAAGTCATTGAACGCAAATGATAGAAAGATCCGCGAAGAATGTAGATTACCTTAAATACTGTGATTCACTTCCAAAGAATAACTGAGCCAAGACTGTGAGTTGCCCAGTATTAATAACATAGGCTGAATGACCATCATTTTAACTACATGTTTTCTTCTCTTTCAAGGAGTTCCAATAAGATATAATATGTACTCCAGTTCTAAACCCTGTGCCAGAGGGGAAAGGAGGAAAGAAAGAAAGGACAGACATAAAACATAATCAACTTTGCAAATACACCAAAGAAAGAATTAATTTCCCATCTGATTCATGGAAGCACTTAAAACAAGCTGCAATGGAATGGCTTGGATAGATATGGAAGTGTATATTAATAAGCTACATAGAAACACTTAAAACAAGCTGCAATGGAATGGAATGGCTTGGATAGATAAGGAAGTGTATATTAATAAGCTACATAGAAACACTTAAAACAAGCTGCAATGGAATGGAATGGCTTGGATAGATATAGAAGTGTTTATTAATAAGCTACATAGAAACACTTAAAACAAGCTGCAATGGAATGGAATGGCTTGGATAGATATGGAAGTGTATATTAATAAGCTACATAGAAACACTTAAAACAAGCTGCAATGGAATGGAATGGCTTGGATAGATATGGAAGTGTATATTAATAAGCTACATAGAAACACTTAAAACAAGCTGCAATGGAATGGAATGGCTT
>NW_013673021.1:0-3047 GCF_000517525.1 Limulus polyphemus | reverse complement strand
AAGCTGCAATGGAATGGAATGGAATTGGATAGATATGGAAGTGTATGTTAATAAGCTACATGGAAACAAACTGTCCTGAAATGAAGGGTTTGATAGATATGGAACTGTGTATTCCAAAGTTAACAAATGGGAGGACTTGGACAGATATAGAAATGCGTACAATGAAGTTGACTAAAAGAAGGATTTGGATACTGTGTATGATAAAGTTAATCAATGGAAGAGCTTGGATAGATAGGGAACGGTGTATGATAAAGTTAACTAACGGAAAGGCTTGGATACGTAACTGTGTATGACAAGGTTAACTAACCAAAGGTTTTTGGATATAGAACTGATTCTGATAGTTAATTGGGAAGATGGCCAATGAGGTGTTTATTTTTTTTATAAAGTATGTCAAATGGAGTTTAAATGTGAAAGGATGTTCATCAGGCAATCAACAGAAAAGAAAACTAGCAAGCTTTGAGGTGCAGTTTTTTTCGTGTATATGTTTTGCTATAACTGCAGCAAATGAATCTGTTCTAACAGCAGGTGGAGCTTCATTTTCCTGACCAAATATAGATATCTGGCTTTGATTTTACTAACCTCTATGTGGCCGTTTTCGGCTGCGTCCTTCATTGGGCTTTTTCCGAATTTGTCCAATGAAATTCGACTGCCATGGCTTAGAAGCCATCGCAAAGTATTTAAATGGCCTCTGCTGGCAGCAAAGTGAACTGCAGTGGCGCCGTCATGATCACGCAAGTTCGGGTCTATTCCTTGTTCTTCTACCTGTTTGATAGGTGTATAAACACACAAAAAAACGGTCATTCTGATTGACTTAACATACACTCAGCTTTAAGGTTATCCAGTACTGTATGTAGAAAAGAAACTAGAAAACAACATTTATTTTTACTTTAAGAAAAACACTCCAGCACTATGAATAAATTTATCGCCCAGGTAACGTATAAGCTAGTTAAATTAGTACAATACCAAAATGAACATATGTTTTAGTTCGAGAAGAAGTAACGACTCTTAACAACAAATTGTGGAACTAACAAAAGCGACATACTGTGAAATATATAGTAAGGTAATATGAAAGACAAGCTGTCTTTATTTGTTTCTTTGATTTTTTTTTTCACATAGAGTCTCGTCGAAAAGAAAAAGAAGACTTCTCCCAACACAATTATATTTTAATTGAAAAATAACAACAGCGTGGAATAAACGCTGTGCACATGAGAGACTTTTAATAAATCGTTGACTTGCCAAATAAAAAACAATCTGTTGTCTCTTCATTTCAACCGATAACGTGTCTAGAAATTTTAATTTTTCGTCTAAACTATAACTTGTTTAGAAATCTGATATTCAAAAGTTTGCTTACCATCCACGTGACGCATTTTAGAGCCCCCATTTGAGCAGCAGCATGAATTGGAGCCATTCCATCTTTCGCTCGAAGCAAGAGGGAGCCACCAGCTTCCAGTACAAGAAAACTGAGAACATCCAAATGTCCCTCCTGTGCCGCCAAGTAAACAGGAGTCACATTGTTTTCCATCTGAGTGTTAGCGCTGGAAAACAAAACCTCAAAGTTAACTGTATTTAAAGTAGAGAGTTTAAATATCGTATTATAGATTTGCAAGTTTTTTTTTTGTTTGTTTTGTTTCGCGATTAGGGAGAAATAAAAAAACGAATTCTTACACTAGAAAACAAAGGAGTCTATCTAAACCAAAGTTTCGTCATTATGTTTTCCCTGGAGCTAAAATGAGAAAGTTAAAAACATACACGCACCGATATTCATAAACCGAATCATATTGTTCACGTCTGTGTTTTATACACAGTCATGTAGTCTGGATATCGCCAAAACGGTGAAACTTTGGCTCAACTAGATTGTTATTATGTTATAATAAAGTCGCTAGGTGTGACAACAATAATAAATCAACAGATCTACAATAAAAAAAAGACGTAATCACTTAGGTCACTTACATATACCGTGGAACAAAGTGAAGTATAACGAGAAGACAAATTGTAGTGTTTAAATTTTTTGTGTTATAGAGCCGAAGTTGTGACTATTGGTTAGTTTGCCTCTGAACCCCTCTTGCACTTTTAGCTGTAGAGGCAACATAACCAAAAACGTTTATCCCGTCATTTGGCTAACTGCAGCTGCGTAGGTGGCAGGTGTTACTGGCTGGTTTCGCTCCATCTGGAAAGCTGTTATAAATTAGAAATGGTTATACCAGAACTTTCAAGGTATTTGGTGTAACTGAAGACGAAAGGCGGAAGACTTTCGAAACGTCGTCCTCTACATTTGTAGGTTTCTACAACAGGTAGTTGCTGTCCATTTGAAACTCAGATTCATTATGAATACTCTACCTAAACAATCTATCAAAGATTAGAAATATTTACGTTTACTTAAATCAGTTTTGTATCCAGAGACACGTTTCATCTTGAGATGAATTCTATATCTTGTCATATTCTTGAATAAGGACTTAAACTGTAGATTTTCATATTATTAAAATACCTTAACTTTTGTAATACAATAGAAAATCCAAGCAACACAACAACGTTTGAGGAGTCAGTTTACAGGTGTAATAGACACTGTACAAGATGAAGTTCGTTGACGTCATTAGTGTACAAAGGTAGCGTAGTTAGGCAAGCGTAACGAAAAGAACAAAGATTTATTCATTTTACTGACATGGATTATATTTCATAAACGAAACTATCAAACCGAGGTTACAGCACATCTGAATGGAATCTAGGGAGCAAAAAATACGGGCGAAAATCGACACGCCCTTGCATCATTTTGGTAGGAAAGGAGAAAAGTATATTGTAATTTTTTAAGACTTTCGTGTTCGGTTGACAAATGCAACAGAAAAGATTATCATCTCTACGCCTGACATCCTCGTCTTTAAAAAAGGACACTGAGGAAAAAAATATAAATATAGGTTACGGTTTGAAAGGCGTGACAAAAATATATTTTGCTCCATATACACAGGGTGGTCACACCTTTTCAGAAAAAAATGAAAATTTTCAGTCATATTCACATGAATTGATATATTTATGATTTAATTAATATCTAGTAT
>NW_013673020.1:32939-41779 GCF_000517525.1 Limulus polyphemus | reverse complement strand
ATGAATGGCTAACTAAACCCTATATAAATAAATGGCTAACTAAACCCCATATGAATGAATGGCTAACTAAACCCCATATGAATAAATGGCTAACTAAACCCCATATGAATAAATGGCTAACTAAACCCCATATGAATAAATGGCTAACTAAACCCCATATGAATAAATGGCTAACTAAACCCCACATGAATGAATGGCTAACTAAACCCTATGTGAATGAATGGCTAACTAAACCCTATATGAATGAATGGCTAACTAAACCCCATATGAATGAATGGCTAACTAAACCCAATATGAATGAATGGCTAACTAAACCCCATATGAATTAATGGCTAACTAAACCCTATATGACTGAATGGTTAACTGAACTTATACCACCTCTCATAAGTCAGGTTGGTAAGAGAAAAGTTGTCTAAATGTGTTATATGAGATTAAGTTTTGGTTTTATTATACATAGACATGTTTCTGTTTTTCTTCAACAGAAATTTAATATCCTATTGACTACAAAAGTTAAGAATCAAATTATTACGAAACAGACAAAATCTGAACTCAGTATGGCGGACATGATGTGTTTGAAATATTATTATACAATCTTCCTCTCGGAAAGCTTTGAGGGACCGTATGTTGTGTTTGGAAATAAAGTTTATACTATTGTATTTGGCCCAGCATGGCCAGGTGGATAAGGCGCTCGACTCGCAATCTGAAGGTCGCGGGTTCGAATCCCCGTACCACCAAACATGCTCGCCCTTTCAGCCGTGGGGGCGTTATAATGTGACGGTCAATCCCACTATTCGTTGGTAAAAGAGTAGCCCAAGAGTTGGCGGTGGGTGATGATGACTAGCTGCCTTCCTTCTAGTCTTACACTGCTAAATTATGGAAGGCTAGCGCATATAGCCCTCGTGTAGCTTTGCGCGAAATTCAAAAACAAACAAACTATTGTATTATAACAAAAATAGATTACAATAATCAGGACACGTGGTTCACACGATAACAATTTTCAAATTGCTTAGACTTTAGATAATTAGCATTCCTAACAATATTATGTTTGTTGTATCCCAGCTGGCATGATGAACTCTGGTATTGAGCGAAACGCGTCGTTCGCAATATGGTTGACATTGTGTGATGGAAATACTATTATCTAGTTTTCTCTCCGGAAATATTCTGCGACTCAAATAAAAGAAAATTTTCACACCGTAACAACTGTAAAAGGTAATTTTTTACACCGTAACAACTGTAAAAAGTAATTTTTCACACCGTAACAACTGTAAAGAGTAATTTTTCACACCGTAACAACTGTAAAAGGTAAATTTTCACACCGTAACAACTGCAAAAGGTACGTTTTCAACTGTAAAAGGTAAGTTTTCACACCGTAACAACTGTAAAAAGTAACTTTTCACTTCGTAACAATTGTAAAAGGTAAGTTTTCACACCGTAACAACTGTAAAAAGTAATTTTTCACACCGTAACAACTGTAAAAGGTAAGTTTTCACACCGTAACAACTGAAAAGTTTTCACACCGTAACAACTGTAAAAGGTAAGTTTTCACACCGTAACAACTGTAAAAGGTAAGTTTTCACACCGTAACAACTGTAAAAGTTTTCACACCGTAACAACTGTAAAAGGTATGTTTTCACACCGTAACAACTGTAAAAAGTAATTTTTCACACCGTAACAACTATTATCTTAAATTTCTTTTTCGACAATCACGTGTGTAAAAATAAAAACCACGCGAGTCGTTATAAGTATAAAAATAGATCATTTGTATAATATTCTCCGAGATCGATAGAGCTAGGTTGATAAAAGCTCCATTCTAAACCTCAAGTGATAAAAAGTTTGCACATGAACAAGTATGTTTCATATCTAGTAGCACGAGTTCCCTGTTCAGTGGTTTTTAAGCACGAATTAAAGTTATCGTCTGTTTAGGCCCTCTTGAGATAAAGGTTTGAATCGAATAAAAATATCTTGCCAACGTCCAGGTGAAATCCTTTAAAGACCCACACTCAAGTAACAATAGTCTTTTTATACTTGGTCACGTTCGTGTTGCTTAAAAAAATCGAAAATGTTCTCCATTTTTTGCCCTAAAGCACAAGTTCTTCTAAAATAACAAATAATCCGAATAGAAACCTTTCTGTGTAGGGTACATTCTATAAAACATCAAACGCACGCGATTTTCTCACACTATACCTGGACAGGGTTGAAATATCTTTCTTAAAAGCAATATCAGACAGTTTCAACAACACAAGTTCAAAGGTCATTTACTTGAATGGTGTTTGTTTTCATACCACTCAACGAAACTCTTTGTTTATGAAGTCCAGTTACACCCCTGTTTACTGATGTTGGTCTATCTTTATCATGTTCATACCACTCAAATGAGACAACGAAACTCTTTGTTTATGAAGTCCTGATACACCCCTGTTTACTGATGTTGGTCTATCTTTATCATGTTCATACCACTCAAATGAGACAACGAAACTCTTTGTTTATGAAGTCCTGATACACCCCTGTTTACTGATGTTGGTCTATCTTTATCATTTTCATACCACTCAACTGAGACAACGAAACTCTTTGTTTATGAAGTCCTGATACACCCCTGTTTACTGATGTTGGTCTATCTTTATCATTTTTAATTTATGTGTGGAGACATTTCTCCAAACCTAGGTATGGTTAAAATAAAACTTGTAAAAAGATTGAGTGTCTTATCGTATTTTAATGAAATTCATTATCGTATCGTAGTTTTAAAAAACTGAATATTTTATTACAATTTAAGAAATATTGAGTAATTCATTACATTTCTCGCTGTTTACATAACAAGTACCGATGTTTTCCACGATTTTCACAATGTTTACAATAACTAGCGCCCTTGTTACCCATGCTCATCACTCTGTTACAACATCAGCACTTTAGTTGTCCACGATCTTCACGCTGTTTACAATAATTAGCACCCCTTATTGTTAACAGTGTGAAAAACATTGGCGTCTAGGGTGCTAGTTATTGTAAACAGCGTGAAGATCGTGGACAACAAGGATGCTTATTATTGTTAATAATGTGAAAAACATTGGCGTCTATTAGCATCCTTGTTGTCCACGATCTTCACGCTGTTTACAATAACTAGCACCCTAGACGCCAATGTTTTTCACACTGTTTACATTGCAAGTACCACTGGCATTAGGACACTTTCTGTCCATTTATTGATCTAGTAGAACAATAGTGGACACGTCTGGCCAACCACGGATCTTGATAACACAAAACATCTAAGGAACCACGCCGCCAGTTCCTGATAAATGGAGAGGTACCTTTTTTTTTCACTGCCATATATCAGTACTTAGAATATCCTCTGCCTTTCTAGTGCTGTTCCGTCAGTTGAATTGTGAATACCAGTCCTTCTGAATTGTTGTTATTGAGTTGTTTGGTCCTTTTAAATAAGTTATGGATTTTGTTTACCAGACAGAACCTCACGTACAAAGATGACGGATTTTGCAAGTAAAAAGTAAAAGAATATAACAACATCGTTTCCAAAGCTACGAACAAAGTAGACGCCAAAATGTCTGGAGTACATAGACTTTGTTCAAAACGTATTGCAGTACAATAGCTGATATGGTAAAACCAGAAATATTTGAATCATCAAACAGAAGGAACGTTTCCTAAAAAGGAAACTCTGATCCCCTAACATAAAACACTAACACTCTAACATAAAACTAACACCGTAATATAAAACTAACACCATAACATAAAATACTAACACTCTAACATAAAACTAAAACCATAACAAAATACTAACACTCTAACATAAAACACTAGTACTCTAACATAGAACTAACACCATAACATAAAACACTAACACTCTAACATAAAACTAAAACCATGACATAAAATACTAACACTCTAACATAAAACTAAAACCATAACATAAAATACTAACACTCTAACATAAAACACTAGTACTCTAACATAGAACTAACACCATAACATAAAACTAAAACCATAACATAAAATACTAACACTCTAACATAAAACACTAGTACTCTAACATAGAACTAACACCATAACATAAAACACTAACACTCTAACATAAAACTAAAACCATAACATAAAATGACTAGTACTCTAACATAGAACTAACACTCTAACATAAAACACTAACACTCTAACATAAAACTAAAACCATAACATAAAATACTAACACTCTAACATAAAACACTAGTACTCTAGCATAGAACTAACACCATAACATCAAACACTAACACTCTAACATAGAACTAACACCATAACATAAAATACTAACACTCTAACATAAAACACTAACACTCTAACATAAAACTAACACCATAATATAAAACTAACACCATAACATAAAATACTAATACTCTAACATAAAACACTAGTACTCTAACATAGAACTAACACCATAACATCAAACACTAACACTCTAACATAAAACTAAAACCATAACATAAAATTCTAACACTCTAACATACAACTAAAACCATAACATAAAATACTAACATAGACAGTTGGGAATTGAACCCCAGATTTCAAGGAAGGAAGTCCGCTGTTTCACTGGTGGAATTAATGCTGAGTTAGAAGCGATTCTAACGCTCCCTAGTGGTATCGTGGAGTATTTTAACACCAACATATCTTGAATGACCTAATATACAGGTGTATCGATTTACTAATTGTGTTTAATATATTGCCTTCATGAATAATTAATATGTGTAAAATCTTAGAAGTCATGAAATATGTAGTTATTCTAATCCGGAAAACCATGGGATATGGGATTATTCTAATCCGGAAACCGTGGGATATGGGATTATTCTAATCCGGAAAACCATGGGATATGGGATTATTCTAATCCGGAAAACCGTGGGATATGGGATTATTCTAATCCGGAGAACCGTGGGATATGGGGTTATTCTAATCCGGAAAACGGTGAGATATGGGATTATTCTAATCCGGAGAACCGTGGGATATGGGATTATTCTAATCCGGAAAACCGTGGGACATGGGATTATTCTAATCTGTAAAACCGTGGGATATGGGATTATTCTAATCCGGAAAGACGTAGTATATGTATAGGCTTTATTCCAATCTATAGAGAGCCATGTGATAAAATATTATTTATATCCGGAAAACTATTGAGTAAAGGATTATCTAATCCGTGTATATTTGCTGTATTTAGAAAAGCAGATAGGATTAGCGGAGACGGATATAAGTTTCGATGTTTGAATACAAACAACGAATTATCTGTGATGCTGTAAGTCTACTTAATGCCCGAAGGAAAAACATAACAAGATTTCCAATACTTATTTCAAAACAAGAACAGACGGTGTTTCGTTAGAGCTTTCTGGGCTGTTTAAGTTCGGTCATTTGACTTGATTAATGAAAAAATAAAATACACCAAAACTAACGATACCGCTTTCTTCAGAATCTCAGCTTTCTGGTAAAAAGATTAAGTTCAAAAGAAAGCAAAATAAAAAAAAGCGAGGGAAACCGATAGCTGTTAGCGTAATAGCCCAGCTAGAGTCTTTGGAGTTAAAAGAAAACGTTGCACTAGGCCGAGCCCGTTCATCAATGCCAGGATCTCTATTCCATCACCCTTATCTGACGTCAGAAGAAGAGCTACGCCGAACTAACTACACGTGGTGTACGTTAGTTCTGTTAAGGCTTAAGTGATCGTTAAGTGTCACGTGACTACAGATCATTTTCCGTCCGACACCTGAGGCTGATTGTGAAAGCAGTCAGTAACCTCCCAACCTATTACACATAATCTGACATAGGCGTAGTCTTAGTAGAGATTGTCAGACTTAAAAACCCAATTTATGATCTCCGAAAAATATTTCTCTCATTTCACTCTTATCAAAGTTTTGAGACACTAGAACTTAAACTACTGAAAGGTAAATAAAATAATCGTAATAGTAATATATTGATAACAGGATTAACTGAATCCAGAGTGATCTAACACAATAATAACATTCAAACCCCACATGACTAACACTGAAACTACTGTTCTGTTTTTTATTCAACTCTGGGTGAAGTGTGAAGTACTGGCAACACAAGTTCTGTTTTCTTTATTCATCACAACTTTGAGTAAGGTGGGAAATACTGGCAACACAAGTACTATTTTCTATATTTATCACAACTCTGGGTAAGGTGTGAAATACTGGCAACACAAGTTCTGGTTTCTTTATTCATCACAACTCTGGGTAAGGTGTGAAACACTGGCAACACAAGTTCTGTTTTCTTTATTCATCACAACTCTGGGTAAGGTGTGAAACACTGGAAACACAAGTTCTGGTTTCTTTACTTATTACAACTCTGGGTGAGAGTTTAAAATAGTCTGTCTGCCCATTACGTGAACGTGATTCAAGTGAATTAGAGCAAAACCAAATCACAGTCTTTCACATCAGGATAATTAACACTGGACCAGATCTCTCCCTACTGATAAATGTTGACTTGTCTTTATATTCGCCTATGGAAATATGTTAAACATGACAAGAAAAAGACTTTGTGGCTAGAATTGGAGATCTGACAAAATAAAAGAATGGAGCAGCAAATCTCCATTGTAGAAGAAGTATCACCATCATCCTCAAGAGAATGGAGCAGCATAACTCCATTGTAGAAGAAGTATCACCATCATCCTCAAGAGAATGGAGCAGCATAACTCCATTGTAGAAGAAGTATCACCATCATCCTCAAGAGAATGGAGCAGCATAACTCCATTGTAGAAGAAGTATCACCATCATCTTCAAGGGAATGGAGCAGCATAACTCCATTGTAGTGAAGTATCACTATCATCCTCAAGAGAATTGTGCAGCATAACTCCATTGTAGAAGAAGTATCACCATCATCCTCAAGAGAATGGAGCAGCATAACTCCATTGTAGTGAAGTATCACTATCATCCTCAAGAGAATGGAGCAGCATAACTCCATTGTAGAAGATGTATCACTATCATCCTCAAGAGGATGTAGCAGCATAACTCCATTGTAGAAGTATCACTATCATCCTCAAGAGAATTGTGCAGCATAACTCCATTGTAGTGAAGTATCACCATCATCTTCAAGAGAATGGAGCAGCATAACTCCATTGTAGAAGATGTATCACCATCATCCTAGTTTCCTAAAAAATTGGCCAAGCCTTTAACTCACTATACATCTTTAGATCCACTCAAGACGTCATCTAAACTCTAAAGTGTGAGGATGAGATCTTGAAACGTGTGGTTTTAATTTGTACTTGTAGAAATTAAAGTACCGTGGTAAGAATTGTTTAGTGTCTAAACCGTTGATAGTTAACATGTTTAAGAGAGCTCGGAATATAGATTCCTTTTGGGAAAGGTACATAGCATACCTTTCCAAGGCAAAATATTCACAAAGATGGGTTCAGATAGGAGATTTAGAACTTCAAAGACTGGGATATTCATTGTACTTAATGGGAATTAAAAAATACAGAAGTATGGATCAACTTGGGATACCAGGACCACCTAGAAAGATACCTATAACAAATAGTACGCCATCACGTGATTATGAAAGGTCGTTGAATTATTAAACAGATCAAAGGGTTTTTGTTAAAATAGCCCTCAGATCAGCGGTTCAGTGGTAATTCTGCGAACTTATAACACAAAAAATCTAGTTTCGATACTTGTGGTTGACACTGCACATATAAATCATAGTGTAACTTTGTACTTAATTACAGAGAAATTTGTTAAAATAGTTGTTACAAGATTTTACTAAAAATATTATTGGTATGTAACAGTTGACAAGGTTTTCTTACAAATAATTATTTGTGCGTTCTATCTACATAAAAAAACGAAACATCTGAATTTTTACACGACTTAGTGTTAGATACCTGCGATAGAAATATCGTTTGATGTGAAACAGTTGTATAATCCGTGATAAGTCGATCAGTCTGTCGAAACTATCTCTTTCTCCAATATCAAATATCATTAGGAACTGGTACTATCTCTTCCCTCATATCAAATATCATTAGGACTGGAGAATCCTAAAATTACATATATTTCTGTTACGATTTTCTCGTAGTAGTGAAGGAGAAGGTCTCTACGTGAATTTTTTGGAGCAATCCTAAACGCCGACACACGATTTGTCAACGTCTACAGCTGTATATTCACGCGTAGTGTATACTGACAGTGTATAATCGCTAAACTGTTTAACAAGTTAGTAAATATGTACACCATCAACTCAAAAAAAAAGAGCAGAAAAACAAATTCAGAAGTTGTTCTCTTACCATTTGGGTCATCTAATGATAAAATGTCTCTGTTACTCACTTTCTGAACCTCGAAAATGCAAACCATCAATAAAAATTGGAAAGCTATATTCATTATTATTATTATATTAATATTCTTAAACCCAGAATGATATATTATTCACTTTATCAATTAAATATTATAAACCATTAAGATTTAATTCTGGTCCAAGAGGTAAACCCATTTCCTTCTCTTCCTACAGTTGGACACCCAATATGTAACCAGACACATAGACATTCAAGTTTATAGTCAGAGAACCACCATACACATAGACATTCAAGTTTATAGTCAGAGAACCACCATTCTTGAAAGTCTATGTGTATGGTGGTTCTCTGACTATCAACTTGAATGTTTATGTGTACGGTGGTTCTCTGACTATCAACTTGAATGTTTATGTGTACGGTGGTTTTCTGACTATCAACTTGAATGTCTATGTGTACCGTGGTTCTCTGACTATCAACTTGAATGTCTATGTGTATGGTGGTTCTCTGACTATCAACCATACACAAGTTGATAGTCAGAGAACCAGACACATAGACATTCAAGTTGATAGTCAGACAGCCACATATGTAACCAGACACATAG
>NW_013673020.1:30808-32524 GCF_000517525.1 Limulus polyphemus | reverse complement strand
CACCATACACATAGACATTCAAGTTCATAGTCAGAGAACCACGGTACACATAGACATTCAAGTTGATAGTCAGAGAACCACGGTACACATAGACATTCAAGTTGATAGTCAGAGAACCACGGTACACATATACATTCAAGTTGATAGTCAGAGAACCACGGTACACATAAACATTCAAGTTGATAGTCAGAGAACCACCATACACATAGACATTCAAGTTGATAGTCAGAGAACCACCATACACATAGACATTCAAGTTGATAGTCAGAAAATCACTGTACACATAGACATTCAAGTTGATAGTCAGAGAACCACCATACACATAGACATTCAAGTTGATAGTCAGAGAACCACGGCACACCTAAACATTCAAGTTGAGAGTCAGAGAACCACCATACACATGGACATTCAAGTTGAGAGTCAGAGAACCACCATACACATGGACATTCAAGTTGATAGTCAGAGAACCAGAAAAAGATAGAACTAGACACATAGGTAACCAGACAGATTGGAACCTCAACAGACTGACGGAAACAATTCAGTATTAAATATGTCTTGTTTTCTTAGTGATAAACTCTCAAAGAGACGTAGAACTAATCTTGCAGAAGGACAGAATATCCAACAAGGTGAAAAACATTTGAAAGATCAATGACACAAAGTTTTGATATAAAAAGTCTTTAAAGTCTATGTGTGACTCAAAAATCCTTTTGATCAGGAGATTTAAAATAATCCAAGTACAAACACGGTTACATTTTTATACAAACAGGCAATAGCAGCTTATTCTGTTTACATAAGACTGAGTTTAGTATAACAATACTGTAAAGTATGTGCACACAATAAGCATTCTACAGTTAACCACTAGAAAGGAAAGGTCAACACGTTCGTACGACAGGTGACTACAAAGTCGATATGCTCGTACGACATTTTTGTTTCTTTACTAACAAAACAAGGTCGATACCATCGCACTACAGTCGACCACCAACAAAGACCAGATCGATTCGATCACGAGAAAAAAGTAAGGTCAGTCTAATACAGTGGAGAACTATGAAAGACAAAAGTAAGGTCAGTCTAATACAGTGGAGAAATTATGAAAGACAAAAGTAAGGTCAGTCTAATACAGTGGATAACTATGAAAGACAAAAGTAAGGTCAGTCTAATACAGTGGATAACTATGAAAGACAAAAGTAAGGTCAGTCTAATACAGTGGAGAAATTATGAAAGACAGGTTCGGGATACGATAGTAAGGTTTAATGTGGTTTGAATTTGGCGCAAAGCTACACGAGGGCTATCTGCGCTAGCCGTCCCTAAGTTAGCAATGTAAGACTAGAGGGAAGGCAGCTAGTCATCACCACCAACCGACAAATCTTGGGTTACTCTTTTACCAACGAATAGTAGGATTGACCGCAACATGGAAACTCCTCCAGGGTTGAAAGGGCGAGCATGTTTGGTGGGACGGGGACTTGAACTCGCGATCCCCAGATTGCGAATCAAGTGCCCTAACCACCTGGCCATGCCGGGCCTTCATAGTAAAGGACTACTAAAGACAGGTTTCATTTACGACAGTAAAGGACTATCAAATACAAGACTGGTATACGGCGGTAAAGGACTATCAAGTACAAGACTGGTATACGACAGTAAAGGACTATCAAGTACAAGACTGGTATACGACAGTAAAGGACTATCAAATACAAGATTGGTATAAGACAGTAAAGGACT
>NW_013673020.1:28155-29808 GCF_000517525.1 Limulus polyphemus | reverse complement strand
CTATCAAATACAAGATTGGTATAAGACAGTAAAGGACTATCAAATACAAGATTGGTATAAGACAGTAAAGGACTATCAACTACAAGATTGGTATAAGACAGTAAAGGAATGGTAAATACAAGATTGGTATAAGACAGTAAAGGACAAGTAAATACAAGATTGATATAAGACAGTAAAGGAATGGTAAATACAAGATTTGTACAAGACAGTAAAGGACTATCAAATACAAGATTGATATAAGACAGTAAAGGAATGGTAAATACAAGATTGGTATAAGTAAAGGACAAGTAAATACAAGTTTTGTATAGGACAGTAAAGAATTAGCATAGACAAGATCATTATACGTTAATAGAAGTCTAGTAAAGACAAGATAGATCCTTATTTTGCGATTGGTCTTCTTAAGTTAAAGTTAAGTGAAAAGTCTATCACGAAATAAATCACGACCATCTCTCAATGTTCTCGATTACATCTGTTCAGTTTTCAAATTAACATTATATTTTTGACCTTAACGTTGGGTGTGTCTTATTAGACTGTATTCGATCATTTTCCACTAGCGACCTCTGTCTCTTACTTCTACAGAAACACTTGCACACTTCGACATATTTCAGTAACTAAGTGACTTCTCTATAGCAACAAACAAAGTTATTTATGTTTTTTACGTACATAATCCTACGTTTTGTTCATAGAATGATTGTAACAATGACTTTGTGTGTATATATATATATATATATCATACAAGTATATTTTCTCTTTCAAGAAACATAAAATTCAAAACAGAATCTGTAACGTATAAGCCTAATGTAATCCCTGATTGGTCATATCCTTCGCTGTAGATTGCGGTTTCGAAGATCTGGGAATACATTAGACCTCTAAGTCATAGATTCTCTTTCCAGTTTTGCTTTTGGTGAAAAAGAAAAAAACATTTGTAACATATATCATTAAACAGTTGGTATTGACTAACGAATTAATGGTAATGTCATAACAATTTTTAACATACCTAGATCAATTTAGGTTACTGTACGGTTAACTCAAATACTCCACAGCGATCTTGTAGAGTCTCACAGGATAGGAACAATTATATATAGTCCCACTGACCACTCGATGTACAAACATCTGTCTCCTTAGAAGGATGGGAACAATGATATATAGTATAGTCCCACTGACCACTCGATGTACAAACATCTGTCTTGTTAGAAGGATAGGAACAATTATATATAGTATAGTCCCACTGACCACTCGATGTACAAAAATCTGTCTTGTTAGAAGGATAGGAACAATTATATATAGTCCTACTGACCACTCGATTTACAACACATCTGTCTTCTTAGAAGGATAGGAACAATGATATATAATATAGTCCCACTGACCGCTCGATGTACAAACATCTGTCTTCTTAGAAGGATAGGAACAATTATATATAGTCTCACTGACCACTCGATGTACAAACATCTGTGTTCTTAGAAGGATAAGAACAATTATATATAGTCCCACTGACCACTCGATGTACAAACATCTGTCTTGTGAGAAGGATAGGAACAATTATATATAGTCCCACTGACCACTCGATGTACAAACATCTGTCTTGTGAGAAGGATAGGAACAATTATATATAGTCCCACTGACCACTCGATGTACAAACATCTGTCTTGTGAG
>NW_013673020.1:20087-27467 GCF_000517525.1 Limulus polyphemus | reverse complement strand
TGTCTTGTTAGAAGGATGGGAACAATGATATATAGTATAGTCCCACTGACCACTCGATGTACAAACATCTGTCTTCTTAAAAGGATAGGAACAATGATATATAGTATAGTCCCACTGACCACTCGATGTACAAACATCTGTCTTGTTAGAAGGATAGGAACAATGATATGTAGTATAGTCTCACTGACCACTCGATGTACAAACATCTGTCTTGTTAGAAGGATAGGAACAATGATATATAGTATAGTCCAACTGACCACTCGATGTACAATCATCTGTCTTGTTAAAAGGATGGGAACAATGATATATAGTATAGTCCCACTGACCACTCGATGTACAAACATCTGTCTTGTTAGAAGGATGGGAACAATGATATATAGTAAAGTCCAACTGACCACTCGATGTACAAACATCTGTCTTGTTAAAAGGATGGGAACAATGATATATAGTATAGTCCCACTGACCAATCGATGTATTCTATATTCTCACAAATATTCTGAATCTAAAATCGTGCAAAGATGTAAGAAACGAGTCCCTCTAGTAAACCTGGTTACGACATCATGCAGAACTGGAAATTGGACGTAAAGGTGGGGGAGGAGGAAGTGATACTTTATGGGCAAACCATTGTATCACTAATTCAGGCAGTCTGAAACTTGATAAGTTACCAGAGTGTTATCTCCAGTTCTCGAAGTTTTAGCTTTGATAAAGAGACAAAAATCACGCCGATCTATGAAAGAATGGTTTCAAATATTCATGAAACATGAGAAGAGAATCGTGAGGAATGTTGACTGATGAGCTGTGACTGTTCTATCTAATATTCGTGAGGAATGTTGACTGATGAGCTGTGACTGTTCTATCTAATATTCGTGAGGAATGTTGACTGATGAGCTGTGACTGTTCTATCTAATATTCGTGAGGAATGTTGACTGATGAGCTGTGACTGTTCTATCTAATATTCGTGAGGAATGTTGACTGATGAGCTGTAACTGTTCTATCTTATATTCGTGAAGAATGTTGAGTGATGAGCCAGTGACTGTTCTATCTAATATTGGTGAGGAACGTTGACTGATGAGCCAGTGACTGTTCTATCTAATATTCGTGAGGAATGTTGACTGATGAGCTGTGACTGTTCTATCTAATATTTATTGATTCTCACATTATACACCCCTGAGCTACAGTCTCTCTGTGGTTCAACTTCTGGCTCTTCTTGTAGAAATTATTACATAATTACATACCCAAATAAGAGCGGATATCACTTCACAAAGTAATAGAGAAACGAGCCTGATCTTGATATTCTATGTAACAGCAAGACTTTATTATATAAATAACGAAGAATTGTGATCGTCCTACGCATTGAAAGATCGCAGGTTTGAAAATAACGTTCTATCTAAAACCGGCATTTTACTTTTCATAACAAATAAAATAAATCAAAGTAACGAGACTGTAGATATCGTAGACATTAAAGTAATGAGACTGAAGACATCGTAGACATCAAAGTAACGAGACTGTAGATATCGTAGACATTAAAGTAACGAGACTGTAGATATAGTAGACACCAAAGTAACGAGACTGAAGACATCGTAGACATCAAAGTAACGAAACTGTAGATATAGTAGACACCAAAGTAACGAGACTGCAGATATCGTAGATATCAAAGTAATGAGGCTGTAGATATCGTAGACATCAAAGTAACGAGACTGTAGATATAGTAGACACCAAAGTAACGAGACTGTAGATATCGTAGACATCAAAGTAACGAGACTGTAGACATAGTAGACACCAAAGTAACGAGACTGTAGATATCGTAGACATCAAAGTAACGAGGCTGTAGATATCGTAGACATCAAAGTAACGAGACTGTAGACATCGTAGATATCAAAGTAACGAGACTGTAGATATCGTAGACATCAAAGTAACGAGACTGTAGATATCGTAGATATCAAAGTAACGAGACTGTAGACATCGTAGACAACAAAGTAACGAGACGGTAGATATCGTAGACATCAAAGTAACGAGACGGTAGATATCGTAGACATCAAAGTAACGAGACTGAAGACATCGTAGACATCAAAGTAACGAGACTGTAGATATAGTAGACACCAAAGTAACGAGACTGTAGATATCGTAGACATCAAAGTAACGAGACAGTAGATATCGTAGAAATCAAAGTAACGAGACTGTAGATATAACAGACATCAAAGTAACGAGACGGTAGATATAGTAGACATTAAAGTAACGAGACTGTAGATATAGTAGACGTCAAAGTAACGAGACTTTAGATATAGTAGACATCAAAGTAACGAGACTGTAGATATCGTAGACAACAAAGTAACGTAGAAAAAGTACCCAAAAACTTGCGGTTTCATAAGTAGCATGCTTGTACTGTAGCTCCTTCAAAACAAATATAAGATCAATAAACTATAATATATAACAACCATATATTTACAAATACCTTGATCTTAATTAGGTCTGTTTAGTTTATCATACTAAAGAAACAAATCACCCTCCATAATCACATGTCTTTTTAGTGTGTTATATTCAAGTTATAAGTCGCCACCCTAATCACATGTCCGGTTTAGTATGCCCTAATCACATGTGTTTAGTTTATCATACTAAAGAAACAAACCACTCCCATAATCACATGTCCGGTTTAGTGTGTTATATTCAACCTATAAGTCGCCACCCTAATCACATGTGTTTAGTTTATCATACTAAAGAAATAAATCACCCCCCCCCCCCCATAATCACATGTCCGGTTTAGTGTGTTATATTCAACCTATAAGTCGCCACCCTAATCACATGTCTGGTTTAGTATGTTATATTCAACCTATAAGTCGCCACCCTAATCACATGTCCGGTTTAGTGTGTCATATTCAAGTTATAAGTCGCCACCCTATCACATGTCCGGTTTAGTATGTCATGTTCAAGCTATCAGTCGCCACCCTAATCACATGTGTTTAGTTTATCATATTCAAGAAACATGTCGTCCATCTAGTGACAACATCCACGAAATATTTTCTTTTTCGTTTCTTCTGCTTCTTCTCCCTAAAATCAATCACTCGCATTCAAATAATTTTCTAGGTGTATTTGTAAAACCTACATTTGTTTACATGCACGTGTAGTTTACTCTTCATCTATAACCTTGCTGTGAGCTCGTTTTCACCATCGTATTTTGTTCTCGTCCCGACTATGGAAAAATAACCAACAGTCTGATTTCCAGCGCACAAAATTGAAGTAAATACCTTTTCAATTTTCCCTAATCTGTTTATCACGTGCGCTTCATCGCATTTACGTTTATTATATTTGATATTTTTCATGGACCCCTATACACTCTGACGATGTATATTATCCAAGACTATATCTTTTTACATAATAACTAAATATCCCAACTAATCAATCAGCATCATTCAATTCTCTGTTGACCCGACTTTAATTTGGATAGAACAAGTTTACATTTCTTATGTTTCCAGCCTCTCTGTTTATTAAGAACATACGATTTATTTCATGTTAGTAGTATCTAATATATATATATATATATATATATAAGATAGGAATTTTATGCGATTCTACGTCTGTATGCAGGAAAAGATGTTTGTCTAAAAACAGTTCATCCTTTTATAACAGCCTTTTTCTGTAGCTCAACTAAATGTAGATCGATGCGTGAATGGATATTTTAAAAGTACCTCTAACACTGTCTGAATCTTGAAAAGAAAAGTCAGCATATGATACCACAGACCTTTCCTCCCACTCCCCTTAAACATGGGGCATATTGTAGCACATAGTTTCTAGCATGTAGCATATTGTAGCACATCGCTTCTAACATGGAGCATATTGTAGTACATCGTTTCTAACATGGAGCATATTGTAGCACATAGTTTCTAGCATGTAGCATATTGTAGCACATAGTCTCTAGCATGGAGCGTATTGTAGCACATCGTTTCTAACATGGGGCATATTGTAGTACATAGTTTCTAACATGTATCATATTGTAGCACATAGTCTCTAACATGAATCATATTGTAGTACATCGTTTTTAACATGGAGCATATTGTAGCACATAATTTCTAACATAGAGCATATTGTAGCACATCGTTTCTAGCATGGAGCGTATTGTAGTACATCGTTTTTAACATGGAGCATATTGTAGCACATAGTTTCTAACATGGAGCATATTGTAGCACATCGTTTCTAGCATGGAGCGTATTGTAGTACATCGTTTCTAGCGTGAAGCATATTGTAGCACATCGTTTTTAACATGGGGCATATTGTAGCACATTTACAATATGCTACAAGTTAGAAACGATGTGCTACAATATGCTACATGCTAGAAACTATGTGCTACAATATGCCCCATGTTAAAAACGATGTACTACAGTATGCCTCATGTTAGAAACGATGTGCTACAATATGCTACATATTAGAAACAATACATCGTTTCTAACATGGAGCATATTGTAGTACATCGTTTCTAACATGGAGCATATTGTAGCACATAGTTTCTAGCATGTAACATACTGTGGCACATAGTTTCTGGCCTATAGCATATTGTAGCACATAGTTTCTAACCTGTAGCATATTGTAGCACATAGTTTCTAGCATGTAGCATATTGTAGCACGTAGCATATTGTAGTACATCGTTTCTAACATGGAGCATATTGTAGCACATAGTTTCTAACATGTAGCATACTGTAGCACATCGTTTCTAACATGTAGCATATTGTAGTACATCGTTTCTAACATGTAGCATATTGTAGCACATCGTTTTTAGCATGTAGCATATTGTAGCACATCGCTTCTAACATGGAGCATATTGTAGTACATCGTTTCTAACATGTAGCATATTGTAGCACATAGTTTCTAACATGTAGCATATTGTAGTACACCGTTTCTAATATGTAGCATATTGTAGCACATCGTTTCTAACATGTAGCATATTGTAGCACATAGTTTCTAGCATGGAGCATATTGTAGTACATCGTTTCTAACATGGGGAATATTGTAGCACATCGTTTCTAACATGGAGCATATTGTAGTACATCGTTTCTAGCATGGAGCGACTATGCCTCATGTCAGAAACGATGTGCTACAATATACTCCATGTTAGAAACGATGTGCTACATTATGCTCCATGTTAGAAACGATGTGCTACATTATGCTCCATGTTAGAAACGATGTGCTACAATATGCTACAAGTTGGAAACGATGTGCTACAATATGCTACATACCAGAAACTATGTGCTACAATATGCTCGATGTTAGAAACAATGTGCTACAATATGCTCCATGTTAAAAACGATGTACTACAATAGGCTCCATGTTAGAAACTATGTGCTACAATATGCTACATGTTAGAAACTATGTACTACAATACGCTCCATGTTAGAAACGATGTGCTACAATATGCTCCATGCTAGAAACGATGTGCTACAATAGTAGCACATCGTTTCTGACATGAGGCATAGTGTAGCACATCGTTTCTAGCATAGAGCATATTGTAGCACATCCTTTCTAGCATGAGGCATACTTTAGCACATAGTTTCTAGCCTGTAGCATATTGTAGCACATCGTTTCTAACATGGAGCATAATGTAGCACATCGTTTCTTGCTTGTCTTCTTTTTTATCCTTTTTTGTTATTTGAAAGAGTATTCTACTTTCTTCGCTGATTGGATATCGATTTTCTAAGACAACTCTCTTATGACAGGGAAAGAGTGATACACGAGCCTCTATGTCGTGGTTCAGTTTGTAGACAACAGTGAACTAGCCATAGCAGAGCAAAACACAAAACGTAATTTAAAATAAAATATTTATGTTCTTTCCTGTGTTCAGATTGGGTAATATTATATATCATAATGTATTTTGATATATACGGCCTAATGTTTTTAATTATCTATAAAACATATGTTGTATTATAATAATATCGAACGATTTGTGTTTGAAAAAAAGGTAAAAATAATCGAGTCATAAGGTCACAATTTTTATCATTTGTTGAAAATGTCTCAAGAAAGTATTTTATTATACAGTATTCGCAAATCCTCGAGAAAATTCCCTTTGGCACAGAATTAGCAAACCTTCAAGAAAGGATGTTTTGTTTCGTTATTATCAAATCCTCAATAAAGGATCACATGAATTAATATTGGTAAATCCTCAAGAAAGTATGCCACGAATTAATATTGGTAAATCCTCAAGAAAATATGCCATGATATAATATTGATAAATCCTCAATAAAGGATCACATGAATTAATATTGGTAAATCCTCAATAAAGGATCACATGAATTAATATTGGTAAATCCTCAAGAAAGGATCACATGAATTAATATTTATAAATCGTCAAGAAAGGATGACACGAATTAATACTGGTAAATCCTCAAGAAAGTATGCCACGAATTAATATTGATAAATCGTCAATAAAGGATCACATGAATTAATATTGGTAAATCCTCAAAAAAGGATCACATGAATTAATATTGATAAATCGTCAAGAAAGGATGACACGAATTAATATTGATAAATCCTCAAAAAAAAAAAGGACGCTTTGTTTCAGTTTAGCAAATCTTCAGGAAAAGACCCTTTGAGTCAGAATTAGCAAATCCTCAAGAAAGAATGTCATGAATCAATATTGACAAAACCCAAGAAAAAAACCCCTGGAGTCAGTATTAGTAATTTCTAAAGAAAGGATTCTATGGATTAATATTGATAAAAAGATGCTTTGTTTCAGTATTAGCAAATCCTCAAGAAAGACCCTTTGAGTCAATGTTAGCAAATCCTCAAGAAAAGACCCTTTGAGTCAATGTTAGCAAATCCTCAAGAAAAGACCCTTTGAGTCAGTATTAGCAAATTCTATTTTCTTACACGTTACTGATTTCAAAACGTAAATTTATCATACTTTTGTCTCAGCGTTTCTCGTTCAAAACATAAGGTTTCAGTTTCAGTTTTCATCGTGAGGAATCAACTAAACTCCAAGTACGATATACATATGATGTGAACACATTTAGAATTAAAACATACTTTGATAATAGATCTAGTCTCTCTAACTTTGATAAAAATATAAGAAAGTGTTTTGGTTCAAACTGATAATATATTCCGTCGACAGAGGGCGTGAGACGATGTCATACTCTCACACAGAGTGGATGATGTGAACGTTGACATTGTAATCGCTTATTTAAAAATGGAGATGTTATTAACATTAATCTATAATGTATGATGACGACACTTAACGTGCTACAATTACCAGTGGCTTATTACCATGGTTACCTCTCACTTGTCACATGACTATCAGTGACTTGCAACCGAAGTTACCAGTGACTTACCACCGTGGTTAACTCTCACTTGTCGCATGACTACCAGTGACTTACTAACGAAGTTACCTGTGACTTACAA
>NW_013673020.1:16951-19512 GCF_000517525.1 Limulus polyphemus | reverse complement strand
TTACCCCCTGGTTAATTCTCACTTGTCACATGACTACCAGTGACTTACCCCCTGGTTAATTCTCACTTGTCACATGACTACCAGTGACTTACCCCCTGGTTAACTCTCACTTGTCACATGACTACCAGTGACTTACCACCCTGGTTACCTCTCACTTGTCACATAACTACCAGTGACTTACCACTGTGGTTAACTCTCACTTGCCACATGACTACCAGTAACTTATCATCATGGTTAACTCTCACTTGTCACATGACTACCAGTGACTTATCACCATGGTTAATTCTCACTTGTCACATGACTACCAGTGACTTATCACCATGGTTAATTCTCACTTGTCACATGACTACCAGTGACTTATCGCCGTAGTTAACTCTCACTTGTCACATGACTACCAGTGACTTACCACCATGGCTAATTCTCACTTGTCATATGACTACCAGTGACTTATCATCATGGTTAATTCTCACTTGTCACATGACTACCAGTGACTTACCACCATAATTGAAAAAACAGTGATTGAACAACATTAAACAACAAGAACAAAATGTTTTAAATTATTCTTGGTTTTTGAAATTCTCGTTTTGTGCTAAACTTAACAACGAAACAAAAGTGGTTGCTGCTTGCAATAATTAACACGCTACAACGTATTTGTATCTAAGGTAAAGGTACTTTAATTCTAAAGATCGATAAGAATAAGGTGTTGTGTTTAGTTACAAAAGAACTTAGATAAACTCACTCGAACAGCTGCAGTCAACAACATCAGTAAAACAGTCGATTCACAGCTAAAAAAAAAAGTTTGAAACAATTTATTCTACAACATTCAGATGATCAAAAGTTGTGCAAGAAGTCCAGTAAACGTCATTTCTCGTAAGAATTAACTATTTCTTGAAAAACTTGTTAAAGTAACCTGTTTTGTTTTATTTTGTGTTTAAAAAGAATTGTTCCAAAACTGTATAAATGAATAACTTACTGTGGAGAAAGGTGAAGAACCTGTTTGTTTCAAAACTTGAGTGTATAGCTGTACACAGGGCTTTCTGCGCATGACCGTTCCTAATTTTTAATTGATAGATTGGTACTGAGAGAGCTAGTCAATATATCACCCACTGTCAGCTCTTGTGTCATACTGACAGAAAGTGCACAGATAGACAGATAGATAGAAGAAGTGTAACAGAAGGAAGTTAGTTAATTGATAGTAGATACGCGGTCTGACATAGATAGATAGATAGATACGTTCCTACTTATAAAAGTTAGAATGCATTGTTTCATCAGCTGGGTACCCTCGCTGTTAACGACGTTTTCGGCCATAATCCCAACAATACCTCACGAGGTTCAGCCAGCTTAGGAGATTTAGATTAGTTCTAAATCCATATACTAGCTAACAATGCAAAATATCCTTCATAATGAAAATATAATATTAAAAAAAAATCCAATAATAAAATAATATTTGCATTCATCATAATAATGGAAACAACATTAAAGGAACCATAGAATATAACACAAAAACTCTAGCATAGAAAGACAGATAGTTAAGTAGATGGAAAAAACATTAAATCAACCATAGAATATAACACACAAACACTAGCATAGATAGACAGATAGTTAAGTAGATGGAAACAACATTAAAGGAACCATGGAGTATAACACACAAACACTAGCATAGATAGACAGATAGTTAAGTAGATGGAAACAACATTAAATGAACCATAGAATATAACACACAAACACTAGCATAGATAGACAGATAGTCAAGTAGATGGAAATAACACTAAAGAAACCATAGAATATAGCACACAAACACTAGCATAGATAGACAGATGAATGCATAATTCTAGCTTTTGTTTCGTTTTTCAGTTGTGTTTAAACCTTATGACGTCGTCGTATACGACCAGCACGTTATGTTTGGAAACGCAGCAATACTTGAATGTCACGTGCCTACTCACGTGCTAGACTACATGCGGGTGACTTCGTGGTTACAAAATAATGGGCAACACATATCAGCTTCAAACTCAGATGGTAAGTACTTACCGAAACTTCAAGTTGTATTTACTTCTAATAGCCTGTCAGTTAAAAAAAACAAACAAAATGTTACTCTCCTGGATCTCATAACCGCAATGTTTGCTTATTGTTAGCTCAGAAACCATCATGATCAAAGTAAAATATTTGTCAATCCGTCGACATAATGATGCCTCTAGACAACCATTCTCTTCCCCTTCTCTCTGTGTGAGGTTGTAAAAGTGACAGAGAAACCATAATGTTTTCATTTTGTTATAATTCATCCTAAATTATCTCTTTGTTTAGAACTAAAGAATTAAAAAAAGGATACAATGACATATTATATTACAATAAAGGATACAATGACATATTATATTACAATAAAGGATACAGTAATGTATTATATTACAATAAAGGATACAGTGATGTATTATATTACAATAAAGGATACAGTGACCTATTATATTACAATAAAGGATACAGTGATGTATTATATTACAATAAAGGATACAGTGACCTATTATATTACAATAAAGGATACAGTGATGTATTATATTACAATAAAG
>NW_013673020.1:12935-16149 GCF_000517525.1 Limulus polyphemus | reverse complement strand
GGTATTTATCATTACACTAGGTACACGTACTGGACGACCGGATTTACCAAGGTATTTATCATTACATTAGGTACATGTACTGGACGACCGGATTTACCAAGGTATTTATCATTACACTAGGTACATATAATGGACGACCGGTTTCACCAAGGTATTTATCATTACACTAGGTACATGTACTGAACGACTGTAAAGTAGTTATACACAAGACTAAGACAAACCGTAGAGTAGTTATCCACAAGACTAAGACAAACCGTAGAGTACTTATCCACAAGACTAACACAAACCGTAGAGTTCTTATCCACAAGACTAAGACAAACCGTAGAGTAGTTATACACAAGACTAAGACAAACCGTAGAGTACTTATCCACAAGACGAAGACAAACCGTAGAGTACTTATCCACAAGACTAAGACAAACCGTAGAGTTCTTATCCACAAGACTAAGACAAACCGTAGAGTAGTTATACACAAGACTAAGACAAACTGTAGAGTACTTATCCACAAGAGTAAGACAAACCGTAGAGTACTTATCCACAAGACTAAGACAAACCGTAGAGTTCTTATCCACAAGACTAAGACAAACCGTAGAGTACTTATCCACAAGACTAAGATAATCCGTAGAGTACTTATCCACAAGACAATCTGTAATAAAGAAACTCGGCAGAGTGCATGTTTGTAGGGTCTTCCTGTTTTATAAACTCCACCAACCCCATTTCATTGAGACCCTGTTCCTGAACTGTACTGCTGAACGTGAGTATTTACGGAAACTAAACTTATTATCAGAGGATAAACAGCACCTCCTTATGGTCGGAAGGGTAAATCCTTCCATTCTTATCACCTCCTTATGGTCGGAAGGGTAAATCCTTCCATTCTTATCACCTCCTTATGGTCGGAAGGGTAAATCCTACCATTCTTATCACCTCCTTATGGTCGGAAGGGTAAATCCTTCCATTCTTATCACCTCCTTATGGTCGGAAGGGTAAATCCTTCCATTCTTATCACCTCCTTATGGTCGGAAGGGTAAATCCTACCATTCTTATCACCTCCTTATGGTCGGAAGGGTAAGTTCTTCCATTCTTATCACCTCCTTATAGTCGGAAGGGTAAATCTTTCCATTCTTATCACCTGCTTCCAGAAAAGTTCTTCCAGAAAAGATGATTTTTGAGGGGAGAATATTTCATATCTAAAAATAATAATGCCACCAGTTCTTACCGGAAATAAACTGTTTTATTATCGAAGAACCAGAGCTAATATAATATTGTTTTCGATAGTTACAAATCGGTTGTTTGTGTGACATCACATCATCATAAATTATTTACAACTATCATCAATTATGTTTGCCGACTTAATTCGTTGTGTACCATACTACTTGACATTGTTTACAATTATCATAACATACTACTTGACATTGTTTTTTGTTTTGTTCTCTTTCGATATCCAATCTTAATTAATTATTCATCTCAATTCTCTACAGAACCACATAACTCCCTGCCACCAACCATAACTAACTTCAGGTCCAGTGTACGTGGATCTCAAGGTGACGTGGTAACCTTACCATGTGTAGCTCAAGGTAAACCTCCACCGGAGTACCATTGGTATAAGGAACACCATGGATTACGATCAGTCATTCGATCTGATTATCTGGTACTTCTTGAAACAGGAATTCTGGTAATTCGACAAGCGCGTGTAGAAGACAGTGGAACGTATGTATGTGTCGCAAATAACAGTTTGGGAGCCGTGGAAAGCAACACAAGACTGTCCATAACCGGTGAATAAGTTTTATAAACAGATTACAAAACGGAATAAATATACTGGTAAATGATAAAATAGTTTTACATTTTTGGTACGTTGTAAGCAGGAAAAAAACCAACACTGAGAAATTGGAGAAGATATGTTTTAAAAATTCCATTAAAAATAAAAGTCATTTTAGAAGAGACAAACTAACTTGTCTGGTTTAAGATCAAAATATCAGATCGTGGGTAATTTGTATGAAGCTACTCATTAGAGAATGTGTTATATTTCTAGGGATGAGGGTTAAATAACAAATCGTGTTTTATTCATAAGGATGAGGGTTAAGTAACAGATCGTGTTATATTTCAGAGAATAAAGGCTAAATAATAGATCGTGTTTTATTTCTGGGAATAAGGGTTAAATAACAAATCGTGTTTTATTTCTGGGAATGAGGGTTAAATAACAAATCGTGTTTTATTCATAAGGATGAGGGTTAAGTAACAGATCGTGTTATATTTCTGGTAATAAGAGTTAAATAACATATCGTGTTTTATTTTTGGGAATAAGGGTTAAATAATAGATCGTGTTTCATTTTTGGGAATAAGGGTTAAATAATAGATCGTGTTTCATTTTTGGGAATAAGGGTTAAATAACAGATCTGTTATATTTCAGAGAATAAAGGCTAAATAATCCCAGAAATAAAACACGATCTAAATAAGGGTTAAATAACAGATCTTCTTTTATTTTGGGGAATAAGGGTTAAATAACATATCGTGTTTTATATCTGGGAATAAGGGTTAAATAACAGATCTTGTTTTATTTCTGGGGAAAAGGTTTTATATAAGATACTGTTCTAAGTTTTAATAATAAAAAGCAACCAAAAGATCGTGTTTCATGTTCAGGAACAACAAACCACAATATAACGAGATGTTTTTTTTAGGAAGAAGAAACAAGGTTCAAGTTGGAAAAAGTGTTTCATTTTTTATCATAAAGAATAAATCAGAAGTTGTAGGTAGAATACATATTTAAATCACTGTATAGTTTTAGTCGCCAGAGAAAAGTGTGAAATTATTTTATTGTTGATATCAGGAATATAAATACCAGAAGTCATTTGATATCAAATTCATTATAAATATCACTATATATTTCATTCACACTCTTGTTTTCCTAAGATCATCTTAGCACGGTATACATACAGCACTACCTAGTGTCAAGTTTCAAAGTTATGTTGTATAGAAGGTATAAAAGATAAATTAGATTACACAGGCCTGCGATGGTTTTATTGTCTTGAAACTTTTACATGTTCAACAGTAATTCCTGTACGCTAAATCCGAAAATGATATCCATTTTTCTCCATCACGTACAGATTTTTCACAAAACGTCATATGTACTTTTACAAAATCGGGGTCACATTTTGTTATACTTAAAATGTTGACAACCACTGGCTATAGATTTATCCAATCGCGACGTGAGAGTCTTATC
>NW_013673020.1:6129-12028 GCF_000517525.1 Limulus polyphemus | reverse complement strand
TTATCGATCGTTCTTGAGCCCACGAGAAACACACCGCTAGTATATAAACGATTAACAGGCCGCATTACGTGTCATTTCTGGATAGTATTTTTTTGTGAGTGCACTTTGAAATATTTTTTCCTTTTCAATATTATTTATTCGTCGCTATGGCAGCATGAGGTTGTGTAAATGACCCAAACATATTCTGTTATATTTGTGGTAAATTTGTTGTAAAGAAACAAATGCAAACATTACAGAATTCGTCAAAAAAGCATATTACGCGTATTTTGCAATAAAACTTGGGGCCCAAGACAAATCATGGGCTCTGCGCAAAGTTTGCACCGTTTGTGTCGAAGAGTTGAGATAATGGACTAAAGGTAAGAAAACGTCTTTGCCTTTTGGAATTCCAGTGGTCTGGCGTGAGCCTAGAAACCACAAAGATAACTGCTATTTTTGCTCATGTAACGTGCAAGGCTACAACACTCGAACTAAAAAGGAAATTTCTTATCTGAACCTTCAATCTGCTATAAGACCTGGTGCTCATGGACCTGATATATCTGTACCTACTCCACCGGAGACTCTTGACATAGTTTCATCTGATTCTGAATCTGATGTCAATAGAAATGATGATAGGGTTTGTTTTCAACCTGAAACGTCTGGTGAATCAAATCTTTTCATACAAGGTGAACTTAATGATTATTGAAAGATTTGGGCCTTTCTAAGGATTCTTCAGATATTTTGGGGTCCAAACTTCGGGCTAAGAACTTACTATCTCCAGGGACATCATTTTACTGGTACAGAAATCACGAGAAAGAGTTTATACCATACTTTTCACAAGAAGGTTCACTGGTTTATTGCAACAATATTGCTGTATTAAGACCAATGCTAGGAGCTGCAGTCTATGAACCAAGTGAGTGACGATTGTTCATTGATTCCTCCAAAAGAAGTCTAAAAGATGTTCTCATTCACAATGGTAACATATATGCATCTGTTCCTATTGCTCATTCGGTTCACTTGAAGGAAGCGTACAAAAATCTCGAACTTCTTAATAAAATCAAATACAAAGCACATGGTTGGCTACTTTGTGGGTACTTAAAAGTCCCTTGTATGTTGTTGGGTCAACAGTCTGGTTATACAAAGTTTCCATATTTTTCGTGTGAATGTGACAGCAAAGCATGAAATCAGCACTGAATAAAGAAGCAATGGCCACGCAGAGTCAGCCTGGTACCAGGATCGAAAAACATTGAACGTGAAAGTTTGGTTGACATAAAAAAGTTCTATTAGCTCCACTTCACGTAAAACTGGGCTTGATGAAGCAGTTTGTAAAGGCCTCAGACAAAGATGGAGACTGTTTCATATATCTATGTGGGCAATTCTCAGCTCTTTCAGAAGCGAAACTTAAAGAAGTGATTTTTGTTGAGTCTCAGATTAGGATGAACAATTCGAAAGGATAATGAGGAAAGTTGAAAAATAATCGTGGATTACCTTTAAAGATGTTATTGACAAATGTTTAGGAAACAACAAAGATACAAGTTACGAAAATATTGTCAATAACATGCTCGATAAAGAGTTGGATTGTAATATGAGTTTGAAAGTTCATTTTTTACACTCACATATTGAATATTTTCCTAATAATTTCGGTGCCGTCAGCGAAGAACAAGGGGGAAGGTTTCATCAAGACATCAGGGAAAGGGAGAGAAGGTACCAAAGAAGGTGGAACATCACCATGATGACTGATTACTGCTAGTCATTGAAACGAGATGCTCCAGACGCAATACATAAAAGAAAGACCACAACACGTAGTTTTGAGACTAAAAAAACGTAGATTTCACATAAAAAAATCAGGATGATTGGGGATGCATATTCGTTTGACATCAATGTTCTTCCCTTTTCTTCAGTTTGTTTGTATTTTTTAACAAACATAATCATAAAAAATGTTCATTGTGGTAAACGAAATAATAATTTGATCTTAGTAAGAGTTTTTTTTTCTTCCCGATTTGTATTTTTTGTTTGTTTCTAATTAAGCACAAAGCTACACAATGGGCTATCTGTGTAGCGGGTTTCTAGCGTTGTAAGTCCGCAAACACACCGCTGTGCCACTGGGGGGGATTTGTAAAAAATCCTTACGTGATAGAAAAAAAATAATATTATTATTTTCGAAATCTGCGTAGCTGAATTATGGAAAATTCGTTATTTAGACCAAAACAACTTTTATGAAATGTAAATACGCAGACCTGTGTTATTATAGATTTTTTAAAGTATTGGACTATTTTTAAACTTAACAGAAATATTATAATTTTACATATTCTAAATATTGTATATATATTTTTATGCTAAATTTCTATAAATCAACATGAATGTTTTATTTTATAAGTACTTTAACTTTTTAATTTAAAAAAATCTATGTTCTTAGATGTTGTGATAATAACTTATTTTATAGAATAATGTTTTAATTCTAAAATACAATTAATTGATCAAAAAAGGAGATTTATTATTGTCTCTTATCCCTTAAAAACAAAATGAGATGGTTTCTTTTTTTCGAAATACGACTGAATTCAGAGTAGTTTCTGCAAAATTGAGGTTTAAACCTGGCGTTTCTTCAAGTTCTATTTTATAGATTGGAAATCTACTTCAGAGAAATATTCCTTGTTATCCGCCTACTAGTTGTTTTCAGTCTTCCTGTCTTTTGTAGGGAAATCAATAGTAGACAGGAAATATTAGCAGTAACTATCGATCAAAGAAAGTGTCCAGCAATAGTACTTAGAGCTAGAGTCACGCGACTTATACATAAAGTTTCTTGAAGAAGAGATATGTGCCTGTCATTCAGAACGAACATTTTATGTGACAGAGAAATACGTAATGAAGATAGGTCTGGACAGTTTTTATAGAAAACTTTCAGACCCAATTTTATATTTCTGTTCTGCAGAACACGAATATGATTTAGAAAAATAATTGAATTGTTCAATTTTGTTTTGTAAAGCCTTTACAAAAAGGTGTTCCAAGACTCAGCATATCCTAATATATTGACTGTTTCGTATTTTACAGTTGAATATTCAAAAACTGATTTTTGCAATGCTTTCAGTGTATGGTATCCTAGAGTTGTATGTTTCATAATTATTATTATTATTATCCTTCGAATATTCTGTGTGTCGAGCCTACATGTTCCAACACTACTTCTGGTGTTTTGTAGTTTCTTCTTCTGTTCTAGCTTTAGAGTTGCACGCTCCATGGATACTTGATTAATTATTATCAAATGTTATTTTACAAATTAAATATGTACTTGGTTAAATGTAATTAATTATCATTTTACAATCTAGATATGTACTTGGTTAATTATAATTAAATGTTACTTTCAATCTAGATAGCCCCCCCCCCAGTGGCACAGCGGTATGTCTGCAGAATTACATCGCTAGAATCCGGGTTTCGATACCCGTGGTGGGCAGAGCACAGATAGCCCATTGTGTAGTTTGTGCTTAATTACAAACAAATAATCTAGATATGTACTTGATTAATTATAATTAATGTTATTTTACAATTTAGATATGTACTTGATTAATTATAATTAAATGTTACTTTATAACCTAAATATGTACTTGATTAATTGTAATTAAATGTTATTTTATTATCTAGATATGTATTTGATTAATTGTAATTAAATGTTATTTTACTATCTAGATATGTACTTGATTAATTATAGTTAGATGTTATTTTACTATCTAGATATGTACTTGATTAATTGCAATTAAATGTTATTTTATTATCTAGATATGTACTTGGTTAATTATAATTAAATGTTATTTTACTAATCTAGATATGTACTTGATTAATTATAATTAAATGTTATTTTACTATCTAGATATGTACTTGATTAATAATAATTAAATGTTATTTTACTATCTAAGATATGTACTTGATTAATTATAATTAACTGTTATTTTACTATCTAGATATGTACTTGACCAATTATAATTAAATGTTATTTTACAATCTAGATATGTACTTGGTTAATTATAATTAACTGTTATTTTATTATCTAGATATGTACTTGATTAATTATAATTAACTGTTATTTTACTATCCAGATATGTACTTGACCAATTATAATTAAATGTTATTTTACAATCTAGATATGTACTTGGTTAATTATAATTAAATGTTATTTTATTATCTTGATATGTACTTGATTAATTATAATTAATTGTTATTTTAAAATATAGATGTGTACTTACTTGATTATTATATATACTAGCTGGAGTACCCGTCTCCTGGGTGGAAGATATGTAAATTCATGATTAATGGAAGGTTTTTTTTAAGACATAAAAAGTAGCTTCCCTTATATGTACTTGTAAAAAAAACACCTATAAAAACCACAAACCGCAAAACTGAAAATTTGTATGTACCTCCCCATGGTCCGAATAAACCTCCATACCAATTTTGGTGAAGATCCATTCACACCCTGCGAAGTATTTACATGGACATACAACAGACAGTACTATTATAATTATACATATCTAGATGTGTCGTTGATTAATTATATTTAAAAGGTATTTTGCATCATTACATATGCATTTGACTGGTTAAAATAATGACGATGTCTAAATCTAATTGATTTTATATTTCCAGCTCCGTTACTGTCAGAAGTTAAACCAGATTTCAAAATGGCAAACATTGGAGAAACAATTGAATTTACATGTATCGTAAATGGGCATCCAATCCAGTCAGTAAATTGGTTGCGAAACTGTCGCCCTCTGTTGTACAATAGTCGCATCATTCGTCTTGGAACCAATGTTTTAAGAATCGCACCTGTCGAGAGGGGAGACCGTGGAATGTATCAATGTGTAGTGTCGAATGAGAAGCAGGCTGTTCAAGCTGCAGCGGAATTAGTGTTACAAGGTAAGTGGAAATAACTATCTTTCCTTCAGTTTCTCAGAAAACCTGCACCAAACATTTTAATAACATTTAAAGTACTATCTTGGACTAGAATATGGTGTTAACACGTTACTCCTAATTATGAGTGAACATTAAGGAATAATATGTCAACAGCCATGCTCTATCTGCTATATACACTGCCAACGAGGCCTTTCGTACAATATCAAGTCTAATGAGGCCGGCTGGAATACGACAAATATATTAATGGTCGAGATGCTATTTATATTATCAATTGCTTAGAAAAAAAATTGTTTAATGTAAACTAGATTAGTCCCTCCTCCCCCAGAGGGTCAGTGATAAGTTTACAGACTTGACACGCTAAAATTTGGGGTTCGATTCGCGTATTAAACAAAGTGCAGCCAGCTTATTGTGTATCGTTGCGCTAAAACAAGCCAACCAACAAGATTAAATTGGTGAAACGTAATCATACATCAGCAGTGGCCCAGCTGTAAATCGATGGGATTATAATGGGTGGGCAGAATACTAATAGCTCATTATGTAGCTCTGTATTTAAAAGAAAACAATATAACCTGAGCGATTTGACTAAAAACTTAGCCATTATTCAGTTAAAACTAATAATTCGCTTTAGAAAATTGATGTGTGTCATAATTTTTCCATTTACTAATTTGAGGACGGCTCACTATTCGATTACAGTAGAGGATTAACTTTCATGTGTTTATATAGAGGTAGAAACCGGTAGAGGATTAACTTCCATGTGTTTATATAGAGGTAGAAACCGGTAGAGGATTAACTTTCATGTGTTTATATAGAGGTAGAAACCGGTAGAGGATTAACTTCCATGTGTTTATATAAAGGTAGAAACCGGTAGAGGATTAACTTCCATGTGTTTATATAGGGGTAGAAACCGGTAGGGGATTAACTTTCATGTATTTATATAGAGGAAAAAACCAGTAGAAGATTAACTTCCATGTGTTTATATAGAGGTAGAAACCGGTAGAGGATTAACTTCCATGTGTTTATATAGAGGTAG
>NW_013673020.1:3497-5468 GCF_000517525.1 Limulus polyphemus | reverse complement strand
TAGAAGATTAACTTCAATGTGTTTATATAGAGGTAGAAACCGGTAGAGGATTAACTTCCATGTGTTTATATAGAGGTAGAAACCGGTAGAGGATTAACTTCCATGTGTTTATATAGATGCAGAAACCAGTAGAGAATTAACTTTCATGTGTTTATAAAGACGTAGAAACCGGTAGACGATTAACTTTCATGTATTTATAAAGACGTAGAAACCGGGAGAGGATTAACTTTCATGTGTTTATAAACTGGAAGGGGATTAATTTCTATGTGTTTATAAAGTGGTAGAGTATTAACTTCCATGTGTTTATAAAGTGGTAGAGTATTAATTTCCATGTAAACACATGGAAGTTAATACTCTACCACTTTGTAAACACATGGAAGTTAATACTCTACCACTTTATAAACACATGGAAGTTAATACTCTACCACTTTATAAACACATGGAAGTTAATACTCTACCACTTTATAAACAAAAGTGGTAGAGTATTAACTTCCATGTGTTTATAAACTGGTAGAGTATTAACTCCCATGTGTTTATAAAGAGGTACGAAATGGGAGAGGAGTAACTTCCATTAAACATGTGATAGGCTAAACAACATAGCATCTTTACAGTGAACAAGGCTGCAAGTGTGGATCAACTCTACTTAATTATTTAGAAATCTTCTAAAATCTTTCTGCTTGCTTTAGATTAATATAATTATAGAAACAAATGATTGAGACGAGAATAAAATACAGGGTTGGTCCTTGTATAGAAAGATAATCATACTGTATTTGAACTATTTGTACTCGACACTATTAAGTTATATAGAAAACAATATTATTAACCTTTGTCTAAACTTCGACACACAACCTAGCACAGTTTCAACCGTTGACGTAGCTGCAACCTTAGAATCTGCTGCACAAAACCTACCGAAACCTATTTTGACATCAAACTTACACCACCCTCAGGAATGCCAAGAAACCAAAACCTAACATCACCAAACAGGAATACAATGCACTGAACCATCCAAGACGGGATGACACTATCAAGATTGTACCAGCAGACAAAGGAAACAGTAAAGTCATCTTAGACGTCAAAGATTATGGCTCGAAGATCAAGCAGTTACTAGACAAACACCAATACAAAAAGATCACCAATGACCTTACAGAAAAGACAAAGAGACTCATCAATAGAACACTGGACCAACTTAAGAAACAAAACTTAATCAACAAAGACTTAAGAACCAACGACAATTCTCCCCCCTCAGTTCTATAGTCTACCTAAGGTACAACAACCTAACCTGCCTTTAAGGCGTATCGTCAGTGCTATAAACTCCCCTACGAGGGAATACTGAACATCACATTCAAAACTCGATAAATTTCGTAGAACAACTCAGAAAGCTACACATCAGAGCCCATGATCTGTTCATTTTTTGACGACACAGCCTATTTAACAACATTCCAAAAGGCGGAAGGCTTTCGCAACGTCGTCCTCTAACTTGTGTTTGTATAACAGGCAGTTGTCGTCCATTCAAGTAAATTTCATCATGAATACTCTGCCTAAACAATCTAACAAAGAATATATAAAAATCCTTTCTGAAGAGAAACTGTAGTACCTTGGTGTCCATAACACGACCTTCAGAAGTCGTGTTATTTATTGTTTTCTGTGAAGAAACTTGCACAACAAGACGAAAACGCCCTTTGAACCTACACTACAAACCTATCCGAAGCAACGCCCTCTGAACCTACACTACAAACCTATCCGAAGCAACGCCCTCTTAACCTACACTACAAACCTATCCGAAGCAACGCCCTCTGAACCTACACTACAAACCTATCTGAAGCAACGCTTTCTGAATCTACACTACAAACCTATCCGAAGCAGCGCCCTCTGAACCTACACTACAAACCTATCCGAAGCAACACCCTCTGAACCTAAATTACAAACCTATCCGAAGCAGCGCCCTCTGAACCTACACTACAAACCTATCCG
>NW_013673020.1:0-2757 GCF_000517525.1 Limulus polyphemus | reverse complement strand
TTACAAACCTATCCGAAGCAGCGCCCTCTGAACCTACACTACAAACCTATCCGAAGCAACACCCTCTGAACCTAAATTACAAACCTATCCGAAGCAGCGCCCTCTGAACCTACACTACAAACTTATCCGAAGCAACACCCTCTGAACCTAAATTACAAACCTATACGAAGCAACGCCCTCTTAACCTACACTACAAACTTATCCGAAGCAGCGCCCTCTGAACCTACACTACAAACTATCTGAAGCAACACCCTTTGAACCTAAATTACAAACCTATCCGAAGCAACGCCCTCTTAACCTACACTACAAACCTATCCGAAACAACGCCCTCCTCCACAAAGTAAATGTTGTGGTTACTAAAGTAAAACCTCCGAGTCAAAAAGTTATTGTGATGAAGCTGGACTTATTGCCTTTTAAATATAATCAACAAGGCTTTTGTCAGCATCAAAGGGACTGACACGTGTGACTACTAAACTGTATATTTTTGTAAATAGGGGCTCACACGTGTGCCTAACAGACTGCTTATTTATTTATTTAACAGCGGCTGACCAATGTGATTACTAGACTGTTTTTTGTTTTTTTTAAATAGGGACTAACCAGTGCGCTTACTAGACTTTTTATTTTTAAATAGGGACTAACCAGTGCGCTTACTAGACTTATTATTTTTAAATAGGGGCTGACTAGTGCGCTTACTAGACTGTTTATTTTTGTAAATAGAGGCTCACCTGTGTACCTAATAGACTGTTTCTCTTTTTTTTAAATAGAGGCTGACCAGTGTAACTACTACTGTTTTTTAATAGGGACTGACCATGTACTTACTAAACTGTTTATCTTTGTAAATAGATTGACCCGTGTGCCTAACAGACTGTTTATCTTTGTAAATAGATTGACCCGTGTGCCTAACAGACTGTTTATCTTTGTAAATAGATTGACCCGTGTGCCTAACAGACTGTTTATCTTTGTAAATAGATTGACCCGTGTGCCTAACAGACTGTTTATCTTTGTATTAATAGAAGCTGACCAGTGTGCTTACTAGAATGTTTGCCTTTGTAAATAGGGACTGCCCTATGTGCCTACTAAACGTTTTGTCTTTTTTTTTAATAGAGGTTGACCTGTGTGTTTACTAGACAGTTTATTTTTTGAAAACAGGGACTGACCCGTGTGCCTACCAGACTGTTTATTTTTTTTAAACAGGGACTGACCCGTGTGTCTACTAGACTGTTTTATCTTCATTTGTTTATCTTTGCTTCTCCCCGTATCTTCCTAGAGTTTGAACTCGATGAAGGATCAATTTTACGTTCACAGATGGACATGTGTGTGTGAAAGGGAAACTGTAATAAAACTGTTGCAACTGGAAAAATTATTCTTTATAAAAAATGAAACTGGTGATAGAAAATTCTCCTTAAGTGGGTTAGGACTAGTGATGTTTCATTACGACTCGTTTCTATGCAGGTCCGTTAAATAAATTATAAGGTTCATATAAAGAAACATTTGAAACGGATTGTTATTAAATCTAATTTCCTGATAGTAAGACACAGTATACAACTAGATAAAGGTACTTTTAAAATATAATATATATATATCACTCTACACCGCGTGATTGTATGGATTTTTTATATTGGATTTCATAAAAGAATTTTTCAGGATAACATATTTAATGAAACAACAGCTATTAAAATAAGAAACTTAATCACAATTTATTTTTAAAAAACTGTGTTAACTCTGTAGATTTGCAAACATTATTGGATTTGAATTTCGGCCATTGTGTTTTGTCTTCCAGAACAACCCCCGAATTTCCTTTTTACCTTCAACAAAAAGTACGTACATCCGGGCTCTTCACTTTCTTTGAAATGCTCAGCATCTGGCAATCCACTGCCACAAATAACATGGACACGAGATGGCACTGCCGTACCAGAAGCTTATCACATCCGAGTCGGGGATTATGTTAGTGGTACCAACACGGTGAACAGCTATATTAACATTAGCACAGTAAGTGTACAAGATGGCGCCACCTACGCCTGTATCGCGACAAATGGCGCCGGTCAAGCTTACCACTCTGAGCGTGTGGATGTCTATGGTCCACCATTTGTCAGACCGATGGCCAATCACACTGTGCTTGGTGGAGGGACTGCTATTTTCCATTGTCCAGTAAGCGGTTACCCGCTTAAAGAAATAATATGGAAGAAAGGTGAGAACATAATATCTGTTCTCTACATTCAAGTCTTATAGAGTGAACGAGTGGAGATGGGGAACTTACCCCCCTAATAATCATTGTATATCTTAATGTAAAATTTTGACATGATTATTAGTTCGGAGTTACGTTATTGTTTTTAATAACACGATCTACATTCGATTCTTGTAGAGTGAACGAGTGGAGATGGGGAACTTACCCCCCTAATAATCATTGTATATCTTAATGTAAAATTTTGGCATGACTATTAGTTCGGAGTTACGCTATTGTTTTTAATAACACGGATCGTGAGTATTAGTTCGGAGTTACACTATTGTTTTTAATAACACGGATCATGATTATTAGCTCGGAGTTACGCTATTGTTTTTAATAACACGCATCATGATTATTAGTTCGGAGTTACGCTATTGTTTTTAATAACACGGATCGTGAGTATTAGTTCGGAGTTACACTATTGTTTTTAATAACAAGCATCATGATTATTAGTTCGGAGTTACACTATTGTTTTTAATAACAAGCATCATGATTATTAGTTCGGAGTTACACTATTGTTTTTAATAACACGA
>NW_013673019.1:33146-37462 GCF_000517525.1 Limulus polyphemus | reverse complement strand
TACAACTGTTGGATGCTTTCTTCCTGTTTCCTTTCTTGTTCTAGTTGCCACTGCTGTAGTCTCTCTTCTTGTTTATTTTCTTTCTTCTCCAACAACTGCTGTAATTTCTCTTCTTGTTTATTTTCTTTCTCCTCCAATAACCGTTGTAATCTCTCTTCTTGTTTATTTTCTTTCTCCTCCAATAGCTGTTGTAATCTCTCTTCTTGTTTATTTTGCTGTTCGAGCTGCCACTGTTGCAGGTTTTCTTGCAACTGTTGTAATCTCTCTTCTTGTTTCTTTTCTTGTTTATTCTCTCGTTCTTCTTGTTTCTTTTCTTTTTCCTCTAACAACTGTTATAATTTCTCTTCTCGTTCTTCTTGTTTCTTTTCTCGTTCTCCTTATTTCTTTTGCTGTTCTTGTATTGCTGCCATTGAGTCTGCTAGGCTGTAGTTTGATTTGCCGCTTCTCGTTTCCATTTTTTTTCTATCCCACTCTCTGACACCAATTTGTTACGTCTCCGTTCATTAGTTAATTTTCCGTAACTTCGTTCCGACGAAACTTTAGCGACACAAGTCCTTTCTTAAATAAAACTGGTTTATTCTTTCCGAATACAACTTTACGATACACTTAATTTCAACAGTCGCTCTATAACAACATTATAATTCACATCTCACGAAGCCAACAATATTTTGTCTGCATACATTCAATTACTCATTACACTGTTTTTCGTCACGTTGTGACCACCTTATATATACCAGACTATTCCCAATCTAGTAAATGCTAGGGCATTCACGAAGGAACAGGATATTTCTAGAAATGTGGCGTGACACTAGTCACGTGACCTCGCTGACGCAACAATAATCTCAAACAAACACAAGAAACACCAGAAGATCCAAACAATTTCATACTAGTACAATCGAAGAAAACAAGAAAACAAACAGCACAAAACACAACCAATCATACAAATGCAGCACACAAAAACACACCACAAAACGCAATTATAATCCAAGGTATCCCAGCACAGTACAGGGAACCACAACTTGCGGCTGAAATCAAGCGATGTAAGCCGGAAGTACACATTACAACAATAAAACGTCTAGCCAAGGGCGGCGTCCTGGTCAAAGGATCAGAGGCCGCTGACCTGAACCGACTACTAAAAACATGGCCCCAAGATGCGCTTGAACTCGGCAAGATAACAATACACTTACCAGGAAACAAGCCCAACCCTAAGTCTTTCGTCATTAAGGACATACACACTAGCATTACTAACAAGAAATCCAAACAGAACTCACACAGAAAAACATTTTAGTAACAAAAATAGAACGGATTTTCTCAAATAAAACACAGAAACTCACAAACCTCATAAAAGTTCAAGTGCAAGAAACACAAGACACACAGAACCTAATATCAAACGGGATTATACTGTGGTACAGAAAATACATGGTAGAACCAACCAAAACACCTGCGGCAGTGGTAACCCAGTGTTACAACTGCCAACGGTATGGACATGTGGCAGCCGCATGTAAAGCTCTCCCACGCTGCGTAGGGTGTGGAAGAGATCACAGAAACAATGAATGCCTGCGATGTAACCCACAACCACACTGTTGCAACTGCCAGTAACAACATACGGCAAACTACAAAGGATGCCAGAAATATAAAATTATTAAAACAAGAATAAACAGTATACAAAATAACACACACAAGCTCAAAATTATGAACTACACAGCACACAAAGAAAAACACCACTGCTACCTACACCAAACCCTCAACAAAATGGTAATACAAACAAACAGTCTACCGCACAGACATTCGCACAAGCATTAAAAACCCACACCCGAACGGAAACAATTACACAAACACAAGAAGAGAAAATCAACACACAAACTAAAGAAACTACAGAACAAATGAAGACACCTATAGCTACACCTCCTAAAACACAGGAATTCATAAACAAATTAGTAGAGACAATCAAAAACATATTCAAAATAATCGTGGAAAATATAACAGCCCTCAAATCGAAGACGATATATTCACAATAATCACAAAAACAGCAGCACAAAAACTACCATTATTATTACCACACTTACTACTACTACTATAGACCCAAAGTACACTAACACCCAAAAATAGGACAATACACACATACAACTTGATAACATAAAACGGACATGGCCCTGAAAAGGAAAGTACTAACAGAAATACACCAACTTTCATATCAAACCAGCCAACCAAAAAAACCTGAACCAAAGAAAAAACCATAACAACTGTACAGAAGGGAGGAAGAGGTCTACCTGAACCTGACCCTCCCAAGTCGTAAAAACGACCTAAATCCCGATCCGGAGAAGAGAGAGCTACGAATGTTTTAAAATATAAACTTAATCTAGACAAACGTTGATATTAAAATAAATATATATAATAACAAATTCGTTTACATATTCTATTATTACAATACCATTTGTGAAAAGTTCACTTTAGAAATGAGCCACTATACCGTCTTTATGGCTAAACTCACAATCAAGCAGTCTAGATTTATTTATATCGAACTACATTTTCGACGCATATGTATACCCCGAGAGAGTTCTAGAATGTTCCACACATAACTAGATTTATAGTGCAATAATACTGAATTAAAACAACGAGAAATCTCGGAAGGTTCTAGTAACATGACGCAATAATATAACAATCACCAATTCCCATCTATTGAACTACACAATATATGATTTGTAAACAAACTTGCGATAAATTATTGCTTCTAAAAATAACTAAGTTTAACATTAAGTTTCACTTAAACAGTTGTTTATATCTAACACCCTCCCAGTGTAACGAACTACACTGCTTCTTTCATCAAAATCTTGGAGAATTTTTTCATTTCAGCGCATATTTCCTCAGCATGGTATCCGAGATAAACTAACTCAAGAGATAAATACTTCACTAGGTAATTCACGTATAATTCGGTTATTTTTCTGTTTCGTACATGCGAACACTTCATAAAATTCTGAGGATTTTGATTAATTTTTCATCTTCAGACTGTAACTTATTTTTTAGACTAAAAATCGGTGTTGAATTCATTAAACTCGCCAAAAGCATAGTCTACGAATCGTATGATACTTTCATGTAAGGGTTGTCGACACTAGGTCGTTAGCATTAGACGAATCCTCGACAGCCCTACTATTTCAATAAAGTCTGAGAGGATTCCACTGTTCAATAATTCCTTTCATACAGTTCTGTGACGACAGTCATCTGGTTTTTTTTTATTATTATTTCAACAAATTTTTGGAATTCCTTGAATGCATGCTGCTTTATAGGACTTGAACTGAAGTGGTTATAAACAGTCCTTAACAAATCTTTTAAGCTTTTAGAGAGCTCCTTGCACGCATATGATACACCTAGTGACAGCTGCATTTCTATTTATTACCCATGAAAATTTGCCTTGAGTCAATGTTCTGACAGCGTGTTTTACTCCAAACATAGCGTTCGTTGTGTCTGAACAGAAGTCCACTCAGTTGTTTTATGGTACACCGGTACTTTCAAGAAATAAAATACAAACGCTACTTATACGTATAACTACGAATAACAATCCTAAGGAATTCTGGAAAACATTTAAATTCTTAACCTCAAACAAAAATAGTAATACAATGTTCTAACATATAGAATATAACAACATTAAAGCTAGAAGATGCACACACAAAGGAAACCTGTTTGTCGACTACTGCGAATCGACCTTTAAAAATGTAGAATCCAACAATTTCAACAAATCGAACTTCATACCGTCAACAATCATGCAAATTCGAACCATGAGCTATACACCACTTGTTTTTCGACACATAACACTTGCACCAATTCGTTAACGACAAATAATGATACACTAGATAGAAAAGTTTCCATCGCTAAATTAAAAATTAATATCAAATCACTGAAGATTTCATCCCCCGGATACGATAGAATAAGAAACATCATCCTCAAGAATGCATCCCATAATATCCTCTCCCACCCAACAAACCTCATTAATCTATCTCTGATAACTGGCTATTTCCGTGATTGCTGAAAAAAAAAGCCACAATAACGGTTATCCCTAAAAACTCATCCAATAGCTCAAACCCTAATAATCTCAGGCCAATGAGCCTACCCTACTTAGCTGTCTTGGTAAACTGAATGTATGGAAAAAAGCCACAGGAAAAAAAGTCACGACTTGCAAATTTATGTTTATACTTTTTTAAGTTTATAGAAGTTAAATTATTGAATTATTCCACTAATTCATGTGATGATGGACTTCATATATACCTGAAATGTGCACTAGACTCAATATTATATATAAATACACTTGCCAAATTAACAGA
>NW_013673019.1:29247-32577 GCF_000517525.1 Limulus polyphemus | reverse complement strand
TGTTGCATTACTTTACATTGTATTTCAGTATAAAAAATTATGAGTTTATTTCCGGTCACCGGTAAACTGACTGAGCGAGTAATATCCAACAGACTTCTGCTGCCCTCTAGTGGCACAACGGTATGTCTGCAGACTTACAACTCTATAAACCGTGTTTCGATACCCGTGGTGGGTAGAGCACAGGTAGCCCTTTGTGTAGCTTTGTGCCTAACTACAAACAAAGACTTCTGTTTCTCTGAGAAAATAATAATATTCTTTCAAACATGTAAAACGCATCCCGCAAACAATAGATCTCTTAACCCGTCTTACCGAATCTATTTACAAATCATTTAAAAACAACCAATCGTCTGTTGCACTCTTTTTAGATGTGCGCAAATTTATTGACACTGTTTGGCACAATGCTATTAGATACAAATTGCACTTTGTGGGTATAAACAAAATAATAATTAGATGGAATATCAAATTTCCTAACTCATCGATCCGCAGTAGCTAAAATAATCAATACTTTGTCCAAACCTTTTAACATCTCAGCGGTGGTTCCACAAAGCTCAGTCCTTTCATATACCATTTCAAGACTTGACTTACACTTAATTCTCGTAATACGCGGACGACGTTGCTGCTTGGAGTATATCACGCAATCCATTAATAGCAGCAAATAGTGTTCAAAAATCTTTAAACTTAATCACTGATTGGTGGGTTATGCTCAAAATACAAAGACTCATGTTCCGCAGAAGTTTAAATAAACATTTTAAAAACGCGAAAAAGTAAAACTAACATTAGGTAACTCAGAAATTAAACTGTCAACCTTTGTCAACATTCTTGGTATCACCTTCGATAGAAGACTCACATGGGCAAAACACATTAAAAATATCCACTCATACATCAGCAAACGCATAAACTATATTAGACTTATTGCAGATAAACAGAAGGATTCAAATACAATACAATCTTAAAAATTTACAAAGCCTATTTCCAGCAATTAATTGAATATGGCTGTCAAATTACATACGACATGCCTGTTAACATCCTAAAGAAATTACAAATACAGTGGAACAGATTACTGACGTTAGCCCTAAGGCTTCCCAGCTTTGCTCCCACTAGTAACTGAAACAAGATAAGTGACTTACCAAACATAAAAGATTCATACGATTACTAGTGCATCACACAAATCAATATCGCCATACAGCTTGTACTATAAACAAACATAGACAACATATGGCCACACATACAAAGTTTATCTCTGTTTCCATAATTGTTATATTTTGCTTTTCATCCTGGGCACAGGACAGGTAGATTCTTCGGTGCCTGTTCTGTGAAAGTGGATTTTCTTGGGGTACTCCAGTCGCCCCCCCCCCTCACACACACACAACAAATTCTACGGCATTGGATTTATAAATTCCCGCCAACTTATGACCCTTTTCAAGGACCAGAATACTTTTGTCGAAAATTGTCTTGAACCTTCTTTTTGCCATTGAAAACGAAGTTTTATAATAAATGTTAAAAACACGGTAATACTAAAAAACATCTTTAATACGGACCTTTAGAATTTCCTTAAATTCCACCATCAGTGTTAATAGCTCAAAAAAAGTTAGTTGATAATATTCGAACTACAAAAAGCAACATTAACATTGAACGAGTTTTCGTATTCAATTGGAAGTTTAGAAAGAACAAATTTAAATGGTAACAATATAATGGAATGTACGATAAAACGTGCGGCATACACATGTTTAATAAATAACATTGTTAGGTTTGTAATTACGTACAAAGCTACACAATGGGCTATCTGTGCTCTGCCCACCACGGGTATCGAAACCCGGATTCTAGCGTTGTAAATCCGCAGACATACCGCTGTGTTACTGGGGGCACATTGTTAAGAGAAAAAACTATTATAGAGAAAGGCTTAAATATAAGTATAGACACCATATCTTTAAAATAATAATAAATATCAAATAAAAACACTGAGAATCCGGAATTGGTTACATGTTATTATTTAGTGTTGGATGATCATTGAAAATAGAGAAGGTTTCTTTAATAAAGAGTTCGTAATCTGTGGTTCCGGAGTCGAGAATTTTAAAGTTTTCTAGAAGTATGGGGTTGTTGTTATTCTCACTGTACAATAAGATACAAGACTTGGTTGGATTACTTAGATATCATCTGCTTATTGCTGAAATACCCATGTGCTCGTGTGTACGTATTTGTAGCTGACGTGTAGTTTGCCAATATATAGGTAGCTTTAGGGCTACCACAGGTGTATTTATATGCAACCCACGAGCGCATAGGAATGGGTAGAGAACAGCTGGCATGCAAAGGCCCGATAAATCTTTGTTTGTTTGAAGTTAAGCACAAGCTACACAAAGGGCTATCCGTGCTATGCCCATCACGGGTATCGAAACCCGGTTTTTAGCATTGTAAGTCCACAGACATTCCGCTGTGCCACTGGGGGCACCTGATGAATCATCATTCTGTTGTAACACTCCATAAGGAACTAGTCTTAAATTAGCATAAATATGTTTTATCATAGTAATGTACTGTATTATCTACATGCAGAGTAGTTATTAATTGTTAAATTATATTACTAATTTAAACGACAACAGTATATTAGCTATTTCAGTCATTGGCTATCGTATATGTACATGTATGCGCTACTGAAATAACACGTTAGCATGCTCCATTCTTAAATAACTTATATACAGTTTCAATGTTGATAGCAGTGTCATAGTGACAGAAGCCATTGCATGCGACTATTTTAAGCCAAAAAAAAAAGAAAAAAAAAGCCAGTTCTTCTTCAGTAGAATGTTTCAACAAAATACTGGACTGTCTTTTCTAAATGTACATGTTATTTCAGTATTGCCTCTTTAATAGCCGATTTTCAAGAAAGTCAATACAGAAACATATACACGCTAGCTTGAGTCTCAACAACAAAGGTTGACGTATGTAGCCTTTATCTGTGTAGAAGGATTAGCACATGTTTACAACTTAAAGCGTAGAAATATCCGGTCAACTAGAATGTCATAGCCACATGAAAAAACTGTATGTAAATGTACAAAAATATTACATGAACATACCTGAATAAAGGTATGTTCTACAAAAGCTATGAAGGACGAATTTCATAATCATTTCAGTCATTACAGCATTTGTAAAACTATCATGAACACATTTATGCATATTCACATTATGATACTGTATACTTGAGTAACGAAACACATTATGCTAATGTAATAATAGGTAGGCAAACAACGATTTATAAGCATAAGGAAAAGTTTGATTGATGGTGGAACATACTACATGTTTTGACAGAATACAAAGGCCTGCGATGGTTTTATTTTCTTG
>NW_013673019.1:25767-29174 GCF_000517525.1 Limulus polyphemus | reverse complement strand
CTCTTATGGGTGTGGTACTACGGGTAAAGCTTTACCCATTACTCTTATGGGTGTGGTACTACGGGTAAAGCTTTACCCATTACTCTTAAGAGTGTGGTTTTACGGGTTAAGCTTTACCCGTTATTCTTATGGGTGTGGTACTACGGGTAAAACTTTACCCGTTATTCTTAAGGGTGTGGTACTACGGGTAAAGCTTAACCCACTACTCTTAATAGTGTGATTTCACGGGTTAAGCTTTACCCGTTATTCTTATGGGTGTGGTACTACGGGTAAAGCTTTACCCGTTATTCTTATTTAACGGGTAAAGCTTTACCCGTAGTTCCACACCCTTAAGAATAATGGGTAATGCTTTTCCCGTAAAACCACACTCTTGAGAGTAATGGGTAAAGCTTAACCCGTAGTATCACACCCTTAAGAGTAATGGGTAAAGCTTTACCCGTAGTACCACACCCATAAGAAGAGTGTAGTTTCACGGATTAAACTTTACCCGATATTCTTATGGGTGTGGTACTACGGGTAAAGCTTTACCCATTACTCTATAGGGTGTGGTTTCACGGATTAAACTTTGCTTATCAACAAACAAGTGTCAGTGGTTGAACTCTGTATAATGTAGATATGTTTACTTTTATAATATTTTATCATGCACATTTTTGTAGCCATTTTCAATAGATTTATGTCTTACATTTTCATCGATATAACATTTTTAATTTGAATTTCTAATCTGTTAACTCTATACACTGTCAGTATAGTTTATCTGCTGAAAATAGATGCCGCTGCTGACATAAGATATTCTAGTCAAAGGACAATAGTTACAATTTACTGTACTATATGGTGGGAGCTTCGAAGTTCTTATAGTAACTCGTAGACAAGTATAATAACAATTTTATTGCCCTCGTCCTCCGAAGGGAGGGTTATTGTAATCGGGTGCGAAACTTTTACACAAGATTGGAAGTCAGTATGGGACAGTCCTTCCCAAACTTGGTCTGGATCCGGTTGTGGATCACTTTGAAGCATTTTTTTTATGATGGGGAGATAGGGCATTTTCGCGGTTTTTGGTTTAATAAATCTGTAAAGTGTGATCGGATGTGCAAAAATTTTCATGGCCACATTAAGGTTAAGACTTCTCATCACCATACACCATATGATCCGAATCGCTGATCATTCTGGATCTTAGAAGGATTTTCTGAGTTTTCGAAAGTGAAATTTGACGTTATCCAATATAAACGCATGTAATATCGAAAAGGAATTGTGGGGCGAGGGTATGCAATCTTTTTTAAGCTAGAGTAGTTATGTGTTTCATGATGATTTGCTTTTAGATTATCTACCTAAATTTCTAAGTGACAAAGAAGTGTATTAGTACTGTCTTTTGTGTTATATTAAAGTATATCATTTTCTCACATAAATACTCTCTCCGTTAGGGTTCATAAATGTCTTCTGTGGTGTATTTATTAATCGCCGATTTTTCTATTGAGATGTTATGTTTAAGAAGAAACTTTTTTGACATTGTAGATTTTGCTTTTCAAAATTATTATTTTCAATTGCACAATTGCACTCAATAATGTTAGATGAAACACATCTTGGTTGATGGCAAATGATCAGAAGAGTAAAAATTTTCTTGTTGATCTCTCAGAAGATAATGGTTCGCAAAACTAAATGGCTGTTGTACTAATGATTGTCAAAAAATACGTGTACAGAATGCCAGTTGATTGATTATATTGTACATGAAGTTTCATAATATGAAATTACTGTTTTTTTTTCATTTACCTTTGAGAAATGGACAAATAAAAAATAAAAAATCGGTGTTGAAAGACAGTTGCTTATAACTATGTAAATTCTTAATAAAACTGAAACTAAGAGTTGAAACGGATAAATAGTAATTTCATCAATCGACGATAGGGCTGTACTTAATTTAAACCAAAACAACATTTCTACCAGATCGCGTAAGTAGCTTACTTTTATTTTAAACAGCAGTCAGTGAGAGTTGGTAAATCTGCTCTCTAGAAGTATTGGAAATACACACACACAAATACAGCTAGCTTTTGCTACCAAAACAGACACCGAAAATAATCCTTTTATCCTGTGGCTACGACAATGATAAATAAATATAAATTATTTTATTATGCAACTTTGCAACAAGACCAACCAAGGCAGATAGAGACCACAAGAGACTACTTATGAGAAATTATAATGCAGATAGTGATGTATTATTAATATTTAACCTAGACCAAAGTTATAGTTTTGTTAAAATCAAGCAAAAGGGTAAATATTAAAATGAAATAGAAAGGTAAAGCTTTACCCGTAGTACCACACACTTAAGAGTAATGGGTAAAGCTGTATCTGTTGTACCACACCCTTAAAAGTAATGGGTAAAGCTTTACCCGTAGTACCACATTCTTAAGAGTAAGAAGTAAAGCTGTACCCGTAGTACCACACCCATAAGAATAACGGGTAAAGCTTAACCCGTAAAACCACATTCTTAAGAGTAAGAAGTAAAGCTGTACCCGTAGTACCACACCCTTAAAAGTAATGGGTAAAGCTTAACCCGTAAAACCACACTCTTAAGAATAACGGGTAAAGCTTTACCCGTAGTACCACACCCATAAGAATAACGGGTGCAAAGCTACAAATTGGGCTATATGTGGTGTGTCCACCACGGGTATAGAAAGTCGGCTTTTAGCGTTATTAACCCTCAGACGTACCGCTGTGTCATTGGTGAAACATTCAACAACACCACAGTACACAACAGTGCGTGAAATTAAAAACATACAGTATCATAATGGGCATGAAGAAGACAGACCAGTATCATAGGCCTGCGAATTTAAACTTCATAAAAGTTGTTTTGGTTTTTATAACAGATTTTCCACAATTCAGCTACGCAGATTTCGAAAATAATATTCATTTTTTTTCTATCACGTAAGGATTTTTGACAAATCGGGAAGAAGAAGAAAAAACTCTTCGTTAGATCAAATTGACCCGGCATGGCCAGGTGGTTAGGGCACTCGACTTGCAATCTGCGGGTCGCGGGTTCGATTCCCCGTCGCACCAAACATGCTCGCCCTTTCAGGCGTTGCTGTGTTATAATGTGACGATCAATCGCACTATTCGTGGTAAAAGAGTAGCCCAAGAGTTGGCGGTGGGTGGTGATGACTAGCAGCCTTCCCTCTAGTCTTACACTGCTAAATTAGGGACGGCAAAGTAGATCAAATTATTATTTCGTTTACCACAATGAACATCTTTTATTATTATGTTTGTTAACAAAAATACAAACACACTGAGGAAAAGTGAAGAACATTGAGGTCAAACTAATATGCATCCTCATTCATCCTGATTTTCTTTGTGAAACCTACGTCTTTTAGTCTGAAAACTATGTGTTGTGGTTTTTCTTTTATGTATTGCGTTATGACGTT
>NW_013673019.1:0-24944 GCF_000517525.1 Limulus polyphemus | reverse complement strand
ACACCCATAAGAATAACGGGTAAAGCTTTACCCGTAGTACCATACCCTTAAGAATAATGGATAAAGCTTTACCCATAGTACCACACCCATAAGAATAACGGGTAAAGCTTTACCCGTAGTACCATACCCTTAAGAATAATGGATAAAGCTTTACCCGTAGTACCACACCCATAAGAATAACGGGTAAAGCTTTACCCGTAGTACCATACCCTTAAGAATAATGGATAAAGCTTTACCCGTAGTACCACACCCATAAGAATAACAGGTAAAATTTAACCCGTAAAACCACACTCTTAAGAGTAATGGGTAAAGCTTTAGCCGTAGTACCACACCCTTAAGAGTAATGGGTAAAGCTTTACCCGTAGTACCACACCCTTAAGAGTAATGTGATTAAATTATTTTGTTCTTTTTTAAATTCCTTATCTCTTGTATTAAGTTGTGTTTCCTATTACGCTTACCTTCTAATTTTTGAAATTAATATATTAAATTAATTTTGGTTCTTAATCAAAATTATTTTACGTCTAATTTTTTATTGTTCATTAATTTTCTGTGGAAATCTCTGGCAGTCTAAAAATTATACTTATATAAATAAACTAAATTTTCAGTTTTTATTTTCTATGTTCGTTTTGCTTTGGGAAGGGAGTGTGGTCATGAAATTATGAAACATAGACTTAGGAGAATATGTTCGAAAATAAACGCCAGGAAAACTGCATTAGCTACTGATAGGAAGTTGTTTTTAATGAAATTATCTATCTGTACAGTTATCACATTCGGCTACCGGGACAATCTATTTCCATACATTTCTTCCCCTGTCGTATTTTGAACACGAAGTTTATTCGATTCTCTAACAAATTCAGTACTCTACTTGTTACCGCTTATCATGAACCACGATAGTGATTCATAATAGGGATCGCAAGGAATTGAACAAAACTCTGATAGAACGTTCGGGCAAAATCCCTTAAACAGTAAAGGTTCAATTCAAACAGCACTTTAAAACCTTTACTATTGACCGACAAAGCTGTACACATATAAAAATGCACACACAAAGCACGTATGATAGACTTACAAGGAAATGAAAATCCGCCCAAAACGGCCCGATTGTAATTATTCTTATTCTTATTATTTTCTTGCCAGCCGACAACAAAAATGACTTGGCATATTGCAACCAATCCTTTTGTAGAATACTAAATAAGGTACTGCGAAAGTCGTACGGGTGTTGAAAAGTCGATTTATTTCTTCTATATATTACATAAGCTAAAAAACACCACAATTCTAGTGTAAATGATGTTATCATTACTCCTTGAAGTTAGCTTTCTTACAACTATCTTGTGTTCCTTTGAAAAGCTTAAGTATAGGGTGAAACAGGAATTACCAGTCAATAATTGATGAAAATTAGATGACTATAACATGTAGATGCTCAATGCTTTTTACACTATACAATCGATGTATTTAGGGAGCCAACCTTTATATTATGTATGAAGTGAAGGAGTAAAAAAAAAATCTAAACACATAATATTAAATTTTATCACACACGTTCGTAGAATAATTACTTTAAAAGACACGCAGGTTTATTTAGACGTATATACTTTATTTGAAAAGGCTGCTTTTCTACTGGTAAAATTTTATGCGCGCTTGGTGTGAGTTGTGTCTTAGTCTAGCCATATATTTGCCCATTGCTATGCATTATATATTGAGAATTTAGTTACACAAAAGCTATAAATGCTCACTATATTCTCAAAAATATTTCTATGGCAATCTCCGGCTGCAGCTTAACATTTTACATATCAAACTAATGCAATCATACAGTCAGTATCTACAGTAAATCAACATGAACCGTATCAGCAAGCTACTAGCTATATTTATCATCATTACAATGTATAAAATTAGCAACTATATCAAGTAATCCTTTGCCTGTAGTGGAGCATAAAAAACACTCCAGTAAACAAGATAAAGTAAAAATTGTAAATTTAAAAACCTGCAACTAGGGGTCGTAAAAAATTAAGGAAACAAGGATGGAAATACTATAGACATTATTTACTCAAACTACAAATTCCTATTTTAATTCTCGTAACAGCATGGGGCCAAAATAGGGGTTTGTAGTTTGAGTAAGTAATGTCTACAGTATCTCTATCCTCGTTTGCTTACTTTTTACGATCCTTACTTGCAGATTTTTAAATTCCCAATTTTTTATTTATCTTGTAGGATTACAGGTTTTACAAAATACCATCGACCTTTACAAAAATATATTTTAATTTTCAAAATATTTATTTTTAATTTAGTTTAAAATGTTAATAAACAGTTTAAGTTTGCTGGTTGAACCCCGTGAAATATTATGATTATGGTTCCTAAATGATGAATCAATACATTCTAATCATTTCAAATTTTTGTTTTATGACATGTATACTTTTAGTTAAACAGGTACATAAATTAAATTAGCTGCATCAATTGCTGATTTATTAATTTATTCTGATATTTGTAGATAACTTTCTTTGATAAGATATTATTGATAAACATTGTGTAAACCATTACTGTTGGTATTCCATTATTTATTAAGTCATCTTAATATAATAATAATTTATGTATTTAAATATGACATATTTTGAGTTGTTCTAAAAATTTGGTTTTATTTATTGCTGGTTACTACCTTAAATACATGAAGGCTTGTAAGAACATTCACGTTTTGCTGTGTATTGGTAGCATTCGTGGAAATCAGGAACACACGACTGGTATTCTATTATGTTTGTTAGTAAGAGCTCACTCCAAACTTATTTATAGTTAGTCTTAATATATCTTATTAGTTATAATATTTAGAAGAGTTTTGAATAGTTTTTGAATCAATTTTTTAAAAACTGAAAATTATTTTGCATTTCTCAATAGCTTAGACTATATTGTTTTATACCCAACTTAAATCTGCTAACTTGGCCTAACCTCGTCAGATATTATTGGGATTACGGCCGAAAATATCGTTAACAGCGATGGTACCCATCTGATGATTTAATGCATTCTAATAAGTATATATTTTAGTTCTCTGGTGTGTAAATTTATGATATTATGCATATCTACTCATTATAAGATATAGAATTTGTTTCGTTGCTTTACGAAATGATCATTTGTTTTTTGATTCTGATTTTAATAGCTTAGTTTGATTCGAACAGAAGTTCTTATGTATTAAGTTTGCGTTTTTCTACTTTCATTTTAATTCAGTTTAATACTATCATAACTTGATTCTAGTTTATTTAACTTGTACTTTTAGTCCAGTTGGTGTAAACACAATGACATTTTCGGAATTCAGTCCGATCTAATTCAGTTACATTCGTTCATTTTACCATGTGTGTGTGTGTGTGTGTGTGTTGCGATAATTGTGCTGTTTTTATTTCTGAACACTTTTTGTGATCTCTTCATTCTTCTTACTTTAAGGTCAGAGATCTTTTGTTTAGGTTTTCGCAGACTAAAACTTGTTACTAGAGGAAATATTTGAGCTGCACACAATTTAACAGTAATACCTTATTTCCTCCACTATAAGTATTAAAGCGAATGCCAGTGCCGAGAAGGAAACATAATTCTCACCCAAAAAACAACAACTATATAATGCACCCAATTCCTTTTCCTACAGAATGTCTTGTTTTCTATTTGTACAAACTTCTTTTACATAACTGGTTCTTACTCACAAGGGGAGAAATTGCTCCGAACCTTTTTCTATGGGACATATTATACACAGGATATTCACAACAATTAAGTCAGACTTTTTTCGTTCCTCTCACACATTTTGGTTCCAAATCTCGCCCATGCTTACTCGTATCAATATTCGAGTATTTGTTGATATTTTTTCTCTCTGATAAGTTTCTGCTTTTAATTCCTTACCTTAAGCGAAGTTGTTTTTTGTCTTTGAATATAGTATTAAGTAACGGTTGTAGTTCCCTAGAATTAAAATAGTTTATCTCAGTTTCAACCTCCTCTTGCATTTTACTATCAATATTTTGAATTCCATTGACTGTCTGTTGTATCTTATTTGAAATTAAAAGATTCATTAAGGTACTTAAGTTTTATTTTATTTTCATTAGTGAATAAAAATTTATTTTGTTTGTGTGTGTGTGTGAGAGCGAGAGGCCGGGTGTGGCCTAATAGTTAGAGTGACGAAATGTGGATCCGAGAATCCATGGTTTACGTCATATTGCCTATTTCTTGCTACGAGAACTTTGCTCAAACCAGTCATTACCTTCAACAGCTTATATTGTAGGAAGCACACAAGTAGGGAGAAGTTTCTTTTGGTGTTCTTCCCATGTTTTTACTCTATTGTCACTATAGAACAGCGTAAAACACGACTCGTCAGACCACATAATATGCTTCCAGTTTTTATTATCCACAGTTTTCACTCTAACTACCAGTGAAGTTAATATTTCTTATCTGAATCTACCATAAGACAATCTTTATAACGTCCTTAGCATGGTATTTCAACCCTCAGTGAGTTGTAGGTTAGGTGAGATCGAAGCTAAATGTGCTTTAATATAATAATAAATTTTGGATTAACTAAGTGTTCACGTGTTTATGTGTGACTCCTTTACTTTACGTGTAGTAAATATAAAATGCTGGAAAAGAAGTATAGATTTGTATCATTATTTAATGAAAAATAATAAGAGCGCAAAAGATAAAATAGAAAACATTGACCAATCTATCTTAAGATTATATTTCTAGTCTTACGATACATATCTTTAATACTGTTACGACAGCGGAAGTCGCGTGACGCTGGGAGCATGCGCGCTGGAGTTTCTAGAATTATCGGGGAACCCCGCGAATGTCCGAGTGTTTGCTAGACGCCCTCTTTTTTGTATATAAGCCTAGAAAAGAAAACAAGCGATATAGGCAGATAGATTGAAGATATAGATTGATTCAAGAGACAGATAATTGAGTCAAGCGAACAGTAGGCACCGTAAGTAATGTATATGAATCGCTGTGATTTATAGCGTGTGTTAAAGAGGTTGTTAAGTTTAAAGTGACTGTGGAAATTCTGTGTATTACAAAGTTTGTATCGAGAAAGAATAAACTAGTATTAATCAAGAAATGACTTGTATCGCTGAAGTTCCTCAGAAAGAATTTATACCGGAAATTAACAAACAAGCAGATACGTAACAATACTTTCATTAAATATCAGCATGATAATAAATATCTTATGTAATTAGAGCTTCTAGTTGTTTGAAACAGAAATTGAATACATTGCACTGGATCTAATTGTAAAATATGTAATACAGCTGGAAGGATTATATTTCATCAATTACACTTAATCCTAAATTACAGATGGAGTCCATCGGCTTTTTCAACTCATATTTTAAAACTATCTTTCCGTCATGTTGCAATCATTCCTCGAACTGGTTCGGTACAATGTCCCTTTTAACACATGAGTCATGCAAAAAGTTTAAACCATAAATACTGAAATTAATCCCGCTAATTACTACTGGGTGTCATGTATTTCAAAAGAAAATGAACAAGTTACTCAGTGATTTTGGTCATTTCTTTACAATGAGTTTTGTAGCAGACAATAGAACATAAAATCACTAAATATGATGCAATATGTATTAAGTCATCTTTCTTATTGCGTCCTATTGAGTAATTTCTTATTCCATTATACAGGCCTGGCATGGCGTGGTGGTTAGGGTGCTAGACTCACAATCTACGAACACGATTGACCTTTCAGTTGTGGGGGCATGATAATGTGACGGTCAATTTCTGAATCTGTTGGCAAAATAGTGGCCCAAGAGTTTGCAGTGGGTGAGTATTGACTAGTTGCATTCCCTCTAGTCTACCACTGCTAATTAAATTAGGGACCGCTAGCGCATATAGCCCCCAAGTAGATTTAAGCGTAATTCCAAAAACAAATAAATATTATTCTGAATCATCTTCCTTATTGCATCGTATTAACTTGTATTTTTTATTGTATCATGCTGAGCTATTTGTTTCACATGTGCTGTATAAAAGAATGACACTTCTAGTGTGAAATTCATTTTAGTTTCAATCTTCTTCGGAATCTTTTCTGTGATAACTTAGAGAGTAAAATGAGTTTCAAGGCCAAACCTCTTGTAGCTAAAAACATTGCTGATAATTCTGAAGATGACAATGAGCTTGGCAATAATGCCTATATGACTGTAGTGTGCAAGCTTTTTAATGTGGATTTTACCTTCTTTTATTAATAAAATAATTTCGTTTTTTTTCATGTAGTCTGATTCTATGTAGTTTTAGCATAAACACGTGGTTCAAAAAACGTTGAGTTATTTTCGTTTTAGTAACTTTTGTTCCATCATTGTTCTCTAGCAGATGGCATCTATTTTGCCCGTAGGATGTTGCTGCAACTTCGAACATTGTGCAGAATAGATCAACGACAGCAATACCCTTCACTGGCCGAGTAAATGATATCTAGAGGTTATAGGTTTCACCATGTTATATCAGAACGATCAGTCGCGTAGTAATGCGTGTTATTAAATTCGTGGGTAAATACGACATTTCTTATTAGCAAGGAGCATTGGATTCACATCAGTTCTACCAGATTTCTAACGCGAGTCAATTAACAAGAAAACATTTTGAGAGAGAGGGAAGCTGCTGAGTGATCCTGTAGAAAGCGACTGTCTAATGTCTTTTCAGGTACGTACACTGTGTTTTTGCTTTGTATGTAATAAGGATTGTGTTTGGTTTACATCACATGTTTAGTCTGCTAATTTTCTTAGCTTAAACTCTGTTGTTTATTTAAACTCAGATAATTCACAGTTTTCCTGATAGATTCTCTTATTATAAAGCAGATCTATCTAATACTCGTGCGGATATTAATTTCACCCTCGAATTCCACATAAAACCAAGTAACGAAAGTGAATAATATCATTTATTTGTTGATGTCAATGCTAGTGATACAAGTTTAGATGAAAATGAGACTGATAATGAAAGTTGTAGTGATACTGATGAAGAACCGAAAATGTATTTGTCAAAACAAACCTAAGAAGTTGAATGTTTTGCAATACTAAGATATCAGTCAACTGGGAGAATATCATCTGCAAATACCTATAAGAAGATACTATAATCATCACATCATTATTTATGTTGAATCTATTAATGAAGAAGAGCATTATGGGGGGGGGGAACTCTGAAATGAAAACAAGGAAGGAGAATCTGTATCGATAGGAATAATGAAAGCATTAGGATTTTACTAAATTGTAATGTTTATTCCGTATGATAATATAAATCAAAAACAAAGTGATCAAATAGCTTTGGAATTGTGATAATGGTTAACCAATTTTACATATGCAGGGACACATAACATACTTCACGAAGTTTCAATATGCAATTGATGTAATAGCGCCGGAAAACAAAAGAAAAATTTGGTTGTATAAACTGCATCTTCAATGGAGCAGACCTTTCAGTAATATTTTCAGAAAATATAAACATTGGTGAAAAACTAGTCGCATTCTATAGCATGTACCCTTTCGAACAACATACTCCAAATAAATTCTTGAACATAAGGTATCAAAAGATTGGTTGTTATGAAGTAGACAGACAAGAAAATAAAATAAAGAGAGGGGGGTTGTAGTGGATATGATCCAAAGGATGTAAAGAAACGTGACAATTTCCTTATGAATATGAAATTGGCCAAAACATTACTGGATATGTGACAAACAATATGTGATACAATAAATTAAAAGAGAAAGATTTTAAATGCTGTCTCAAAGGGTCTTCGTTAAAGAATATGTCGCTTCTTAACTAAATTTGCTTTCAGTGAAATTGATGTGATAACTTAGTATCGTCCCAAGAATAAAAATTAGTTGGGCTGCTAACTACTATGCCTAACTGGCCAGAACTTGACAGCAATATTTCGACCAAATAACCAGTGATGATTCTAGATTGCAAAGTTAGAGTTGGCACTGCTAACTGAATCCTAAGGGTTTTGTTTGTTTGTAGTTAAGCACCAAGCTACACAAAGGGCTATCTGTGCTCTGCCCACCACGGGTATCGAAACTCCGGTTTATTGCGATGTAAAAATCATAAGGAACTATTAAACTATAATGATAGCCAGTTACTGTTTTTTACAGTGGATTAGATGCATGCTGCTTAAATCTTTTTTTTTTGTGCGTGTACCCTAATTGGAATAAAAAAGGTCACATAAGAGACGTCTTTTCCTGCAGATGCTAGGGATATAAATAATTCAATAAAACAAAGAAAAAGATGATGACCAAAAGCAATAAAAATCGATACTGATTGCAAAAAAAACGAGGTAGTTGTACGTCCTATCCTCGAGAGGGAAATGAAAAAAAAATACAGGGATAAATCTAAAATATGCCAGTATTTTGTATGTAAGGTTATTATAGGACAGTATTGATAGGTGATAACAATTTATTTTAGCTCACTGATAAAAATGTTTCTTCCGATTTTCATAGTATTTCTATTTTATAATTTTTGATTAAAACAGTAAAGCTTTATAATTTTGACCATTATTAGTTAGTAAACGAAGCATTAATGTGAAAAACAAAAGCACCGAGACACTATAAATAGTGTAAGTTCTCATTAATAATAGCATGTGAACCCTACAGGTAGTAAATGGTCTAAAAATTCGTCAATTTGAAGGTAAACACTACTTAAAAATAGGATATCTTTCTCCGACCTAGAGCCTTGTGAACTTTTAGGCTGACAGTAAAGAGAATAAGCATTTAAGAATTTAAAACATTTACGATTTGTGTAACAAACTATGGAAATCCCAGTTTAACAATGGAGAGCAGTTTTACTTTAAATTCATAGATTGAGTTGAAGACAGAAAAGTGCCAACCAATCTCACAAATATTGGATGAATATTTTCTGGTCAAACTAATTTTCCCATATCTTCAAACACCATCTTTGGAAGAGCATCAAGTGTGTTCAGTAGCAACATTCAACGTAAGTACTCCTTCCCCATAAGAAAATATTTCAACTAGTTCGCTCAGAAGATGGCCAAATGGAAAAATTTGCCACTCTCTTAATGTGAACTGAAAGCAACTTTCCATTTTATTTTACAACCTTAAACCACATTTACTTTTTTTCAGAATCAAATTAATGAATTAGCTGTGCCATTTAAAAACTGGGAGTTCTTACTTGATATAATTTTGAATTAAAAAATAATAATTCGTACAAAAACTTTCAAAACTCTAGTTTACACTATTCTAGAAAGCATGCAGACATTGGAGAATCACAGACCAAAGTAACACCTTATAGCATTCCTTTCAATAAAACTTGTTTTCGCTTCCCTAATCTGCTATACCGCACCTTTCGTGTGAGTTACACCCAAGTAAAGGGGTGGAACACATATTTGTACAAATTAGTAAAGGTGTGTAAATAATCTCCCTTTTAAGTTACGAGAATGACTGCTGAAGCAGGTAATGTTGTAGAGTGTTTTTTGAGTATTTTCTTTGATGACTTTGTTTATTTTATTCTCTGCGATACATTTCCATTCAAGGCTTCAAGGTTTTAACACATATTTGTTGGTCAAACGTTTACTTGGTCTCTAAGCACTTTATACGAAGGCAGAATAAATCCCCTTTTAATATATCAACATTTCTTCATCCAAAACATAGTAAATGGCTACTCTACCAATTAATACAACTCCATAATTATGTACTTGACAATAAGGAATCTCTCTAATATTTACAATTAAATATAGGCGTATGATATCTTGTTTAAACAGATATGTTTAAGAAAGCGAAATTCGACTGATTTCCGGATGAGTTTTAGTGCTCTATTTGTTCCAGCGTGCAAAATCTTAATGATGAATTTCCTCTCTAAATATATAAAAATCTAAACTACTCCCTATCTATTTACTGGGAAAACAAACCTGCAAAAGCATTATCACACGTAATTTAGTCTAATTTTTTACATAACATTAATTCCTCGTTAAAGCTGTGCATTTAGAAAAATTTAAAACGTATACCAGTGGTCATCTCCAATATACGTCGCTATATTACTATATATAACAGGCAAATATCACACATAGTGATATTGGAAACAAAGAAAGCGTATAACTAATTATAGACAGTCAATACTATATTAATAGTAAATCGTTCAGTGCTTCCTCCGCCCAAGAAATAATACGTTACAATTTGATATCGTTGAATCCTGAGCCAATGTCGAAGGAAATTGTCAATAGGGAACAAACAGTACGATGCTTGTTACTCTCGATTTGTCACTAACTGTTGGAGACTACAATTGGATTGGAACCTGTTATCAAACATCTGAAAGTCACAGATATCCTTGTTCTTATCCATTGCTATCAGTAATTCTAATTCATCTGCCCATTTATAAGACTTAAATAATAACTTGATACTTTGTTCACCGCGGGGAATCAAACCCCGTTATATAAATGTGTATCTTCTTAGAGCGCCCAGGAATGAACATTGTTTTCATCTTTTCATCATTGTAACAATGAATTTGACAAATAAAAAATTATATTATTATAGCTAAGGAATGTTGCAAAAGTATGCCCTTAGTAACCAAAGAAATAAGAATAAGACTTAGATTATTCAAGAAACGGTAGCTTTGTAGGATAGAGCATCAATTGATTAGTACGTATTAGAATGCGATTCTGATGAAAAGATTTGAAGTAATGAGATTTATTATCTTTGCTATTTTTTCTCTTCTTTATTTATTTATGGTTTTCCCCACTTTAAGTGATGTTAGTACACTTTTTATAAGTGGCCCTTTCTTGTGTGTCCAGTTTATTTTCCCAGATTTCCAAAATTTGTTTGGAATTAGGGTTTTAATCAGAAATCGTAAGGTTTTGAATGTGAAATTAAAGGAACAATCAAATCCTGCGGGGTCGTGAGAGAATGCCTCTTCTAATCTTCAAATGTATGTTATTTTCAGTGTTGCTTTTTTATACAATAAAATGTGGATTGATAGGATTGTAATGGCATCTCTTATATGGAGCGCCGTAATAAACAAAATGAAGCTTTATCATTAGCTGGACAGGCCTGGCATGGCAATCTGGGAATCGCAATCTCTAAATCTGTCACCGAACATGCTCTCCTTTTCATCCGTGAGGTCGTAATAATGTTATATCCAGTCCTACTATTCGTTGGTAAAAAGTAGCCCAAGAATTGGTGGTAGGTGCTATTGACTAGCTGCCTTCACTCTAGTCTATCACTTCAAAATTAAAGATGGCTAGCGCGAATAGCTTTGCGCGAAATTCAGCAACAAACAAACTTTAGTTGGAAACTTCTGCTTTACAATAATAATCAAGTAATGATATGGTAGCTATTTTAGATAATAAGGTTAATAATTCACTGTTGTTTGGGGACAATGGTGGTGATGAGAAAGATAGTGGCGACCCCTCACTTCTAAATTTTAGCACTACACCATTGGGACCAATAGTTTGGAAAAGAACGGAAGGATTTTATGTAAGAGTCAAGTTTTCTCTTTATAGTCTTTACTATATGTTTTTGTTATAGTCTTTACTATATGTTTTTGTTATAGTCTTTACTATACGTTTTTGTTATAGTCTTTACTATACGTTTTTGTTATAGTCTTTACTATATGTTTTGTTATAGTCTTTACTATATGTTTTTGTTATAGTCTTTACTATGTGTTTTTGTTATAGTCTTTACTATATGTTTTTGTTATAGTCTTTACTATGTGTTTTTGTTATAGTCTTTACTATCTGTTTTTGTTATAGTCTTTACTATGTGTTTTTGTTATAGTCTTTACTATATGTTTTTGTTATAGTCTTTACTATATGTTTTTGTTATAGTCTTTACTATATGTTTTTGTTATAGTCTTTACTATATGTTTTTGTTATAGTCTTTACTATATGTTTTTGTTATAGTCTTTACTATATGTTTTTAAAGCTTCTGACTCAATTGGGAAAGATTTTTATGTGAAAGTGAAAATTATACACCAACACAAGATCTGTATTTTGTAGTTCTTAGAAGAATGTCCGTATAAAGATTATCTGCAATGAACACCACCGTTTTAAACAGTGCGGGCATGTAGCCAACGCCTCGGACTTGCCTTCACTTCCGCCTACTTGCCTCACCATCATACGTATATATACGGGAATATTCCGCTGACCATTAATTAGTAATTATTTCTTAGAAGATAATTATTTTTAAATCAAAATAACTGCCAAGAAAAAACACAGCCAAAAGTAATAAACATCTAATATTAATTCAGGGTTAATGACTGTCAAGCAAGAGAACGTAAGTGAAACAGAAATCGTTTTTACAAAAAGCAAAATAGTTTGCGATAATTTTGTGGATATTAACTAGCTGAAGAGGTCGTAGGGATATGTTGAAGAAAGTGGGGAAGACTCAATCTGTTGAATCTGTGAGTGTTGTGTGTCAAGTTGTCCCTGAATGAATAAACGAAAGGACAAAAGTGGCTAAATATGAATTACGATTTAGAGTATAGACTGTAACTTGTAATAAACTTTTTTGTAAATATGGAAACCTTAAACATACTACATGCAAGTGGCCTTTTTGTTTTTTGTTCTTAAACACAAAGTTATACAAATGGCCTATTTGCGCTATACCCATCAAAGGGATCGAACCCAAATTTTTAGCATTATAATAGCTTTAAGTTACTGCTTATAGATTCTCTAGCGTCTTGAAATCAAACAGGTCACTTAACGGGAAGAAATATGACACAAATACTGTCCATTTGGAAGTGTTTTGATTTAATGAAACTTATGAAGAGTGAAAATTGACAAGTTATTTTGCTGAAGCCAGACCTACACAATACGTTTGATAGAGTGAACCCTAATTATATTTTGGTTGAATTAAAACAAATGATGGGTTTTGATAATGTCTTTAATTAATTGGATTAAAACTGGATGTAAGTACGTGTATAGTGATGTTAATGTAATGGTTTGATTACAAAATGTATATCAGTCAAAACAGGCATCAAATAAGATTGTCTTTACTGGTACTTTTTATTACATTTGTTAACTTTACATCAGTTGTTATTCCAATCATCATCTATTAGAGTTATTGACTTAGGCCAAGTTATTAGGTTTCGTTTCTGGGAGCTGATCAAATATTGACAAATTTAAAAGCTTTATAACGAGGTTTCTGTTAATAACGACATTATGGAAGACTTGGTAATAAAATGATAATGATTAACATATAAATGTTATACTATATCGAAAAATTAATTTAAAAGGCACAACTCTTATGATAAGTGCTTTGCCGTTGTTTAAGTTGTGGTATACGTTACAAATTCATCAAGAAGGAATTTACAGAAAATTGAAAGAAGACCTAAGACAAGACCAAGGGGAACATGACAAGAAATTAAAACAAGACCAAGAGTAACATGGCAGGGAATTAAAAGAAGCACAAGAAGTAATACAGGACTTTGAGAGAAGACCTAGTATTTAAAAGAAGAATTAAAATATAATAAATTATATAACTGAAGACAAGATCGATAAAACTATGTACAGAGAGATCACAACAGCATGATTGAAGAAATGCAAAAGGATATCAAAGGAGTACATAAAAGCTGTAATGATAAAACTGAAGGTGTACAAAAATACATTAACGAGGTAGCAAAGAGTATTATTGAGGTAGGAAATAACATACCTGACAGGATAAAACATCTGAAAAATTAATTATTAAATGCAAAGATCAAACCAGCCACACCTCTTTCTGTGTTGGCCCAGAAACTCCAGCCTGGAATGGAATGGGCTACAAAATATGAAATAGAAGAACTTATTTTATCTACACCTTTTACCACTACTGCTGTACCACTAGTAGCTGGAGGACCTTTTTGGACTACTTCATCTATGACATTACCAAATCTAGTTCCAGAAAATTTAATTGGCCAACAGACTACGATGGGAAAGTACCATGGGAGTCATACCAAGCTCAATTTGACATCATTTCCAGAGTGAACTGGGTGGAATAGTGAACAACAAGCCATTAATCTTACTGCCCAAGATTTGACAACATTAAGCAAACTTCTAGCTGAGATCCTTAACAACTATCAAGCATTGGTAGTCGCCTTATCCAATAGGTTTGAAGCTTCGTACCAGAAATAAATATCTATAGCAAAGTTCTGGAACAGGGTACAAAGAAAAGACAAGACCTTAGCTGAAGTAGTGGAAGATTTTCAAAGGCTTTTGAAATTATCTTACCTGGATACTACTCGTGAAATGATGGATTTGTTAGCACGTGACCAATTTATAGACGCCATAATAGACGAAGATATGAGAATTAGGCTGAAGCAAAGAGACTGGTTCCAGAGGATAAATAAGAATAGAGCCGCTAGTAAATTCACTCAACCACTTATCTAGGAAAAACTTCCCAGCAATAGGACAGCTAGTGATGACAAGGAACAAGAGCCAATTCAATATGTATATCATGAGTCTCATAAAATAATGCTAAAAACGATTTGGTGAATGGACAATTTAGTATAGTGTTTTATGTTTGTATTCGGATTGTTCAATGAAATTCACAATCCAGGAAGGGGCAATGTTATAAGCTATATCTTTAACGTTGTAATTTCTTTGTTTGGTAGAGAGAGCTGCTGACTGTAATGATGATGTAATGAACAAGAGGTTTTGCAAATTATTTAGAGCAAGGATTAGTATTAGTTGTAAATATAAGAATCGGCGAAGTGTGAATCAATGTGAGGCATCAAGTAGTATAGTGCAAGTCAGTTTAGATCGTTGACGAATTTTATTTTAGTGCAGAGTCTGCATTAGTAGTGTCCATCACATTTATACAGTTATTCGATCGGTTAGGCGTGAAATGGCTCATGTTTATTTCTATGTTTGTGTATTAGCGTTAGTGAGTAGGCCTACAACAAGGTGCAACAGTGTACAATTGAAGGCATCTTGTAGAAACTTAAGGAAGAAATAAACTAATTAGTTATCGTTACATGGACTGGAATTCCAATTATTTTCACCAAATAACCTAAAAGACCCATCCCACTAAAGATGTTCGTTTGCTTGTAATTAAGTACAAAGCTACAGAATGGGCTATCTGTGCTCTACCCACCACAGGTATCGAAACCCGGATTTCAGCGTTGTAAGTCCGCATGTCCCACGGGGAGCATAAATAATAGTATATCCTAACTTTATGTATAAGGCAAATAAACTGAAAGCAAATTATCTATATAGATCAGAACTAAAAATCCATCTAGTAGTTTATATAAATAGTCTAATATAGTGTTCTAACTAGGTGTATACGAAGTTATAAGACAAATAATTATAATGTCAGATTAGAATGCATTGATTCATCAGTTGAGTACCCTCGTTGTTGACATTAAAATAACAATATTTTCGACCATAATCCCAATAACATCTCACGAGGTTCAGCCAGCTTAGGCCACCTAGGCTAGTTCTAAGTTGAAGTTCTAAACTAATCAATGCAAAATAATCATAATAACAAATAATATATGATAAAGAACATATAAATAAAAATAGTAACAACAAATACACATATTTATAGTTTAAATCAATACCGTTCATGAAAATATGATTAAAAAAGATTAAAACAAATTCTTACAAAACAAATAAGCACTTCTTGTTTGCCTAATACACTATTATCGTTTCACTGTCTCTTGAAATGCGGGCGCCAGTACACGTATAATCCTCTGTAACAACGTCTAGTGACAGTTAAACAGATCGCTAGCGTATCTTTACAACAGCTTGATATGGGACATACATTGTTACGATATAAGTTACTGTTGAGCTATAGATTCAGGTAGCAGAATAGTACAGCAGAAAAACCCATGTTTATGAAGATAAGAAATAAATGAATAAAAGTAACGTGCAATGAACAGTAATAAAACTATCAATACTCTATTTAAAAGTTAACTGTAATGAATAACTAAATAATTTACTAAACTACTATGACTTATTGCTAACACAACTAATCCGAATTTAACCAGACCTTTTACAATTCAATCTTTATACTGTGCTCTAGTAGTCCCCCAGTGGCACAGCGATATGTCTGCGGAGTTACAACGCTAGAATCCGGGTTTCGATACCCGTGGTGGGCAGAGCACATATAACCCATTGTGTAGCTTTGTGCTTAATTTCAAACAAATAAATAAATAAATAAATGTTCTAGTAAAGAAGTCATTTGGTGAACACACCATTCGTTCATTTCCAATAGGATTGTTATAAATCATGTTCTTGCACACAAATGAATAAAAAACAAGCTACACTAGTGGGTTTTAGAAAAAATTAGCGTGTCGTATATTTTACGAGAGCACGTGTAAGCTGACATGTTAGTGTGCAAGTTTTATTCAGAAGGAACGCTGTTGTTGTTTTAATCTAGGACCCCAGTATTACCGACAAAGATTGCGTGACAAGCTGGGGGAAAATTCGCGTACAGAAAAACTACACGTGGTATTGTAATTACTTATTGAAGAGATAAATCTCGCGATCCTTGTTAAAACATTGGAGTTAAAATAACATTAGTTTAGATTAACATTTGTCATGGCGAAGTGCGTTTACATCCAGCTGGACATCAAGAGTTTTCTAGTTATTGTCTAAGTAAAGGAAGATGGATAAACGGTCACAGATTGTTTAGGTCTACACTGCCCACTCAAGACATGCCCACATTATACAGTTCAGTGCCTTCTTTAGGTTGATTTTTTTTTACAAGTATAATTATAAAGATGTATATTTACAAGTTATTTAAAATTGAAAGTGAAGTCTATGATGATTATTTAATACCTCTGGACCTTATAGTGATTCAAGACACTTTACTGTTGAATTAGAGCAGTTGGTTATTACGTTCAAAATAATTTCGTAAAAGTACAGTTCAATAGCTCACGAAATTCGACCAGATTAGGATATTTAGTTTAATCCTAAATCCATATACTAAGCTAACATTGTAAAATAATCTCTATTATAAAAAAATCACAAATAATAAAGATAGATATATTAACATTCTAACCAATATTATTAGTGAAAAAGTATTAAAGAAAGAATATATTACATAATACTTACGGAACACAAATACTAGTTATTTGTTTCACGAACTGTCGTGGATTTAATTTTTGTTGAAAAAGAACATAAGTATAAATAAAACATACCAAGTCCCCCTAACAACGACTCTAAGAGTGTAACTTTAAAATATTCTGACACCTAGGATGAATTACTACGACACAAATTACTTTTTAACTGTAGATTCGGGTAGCAGAATAGTACAGACAGTGCAACAAAAAAGCTATGTTTGTGAAAGTACAAAAATAATGGATAAATTAAATGAATAACAGGATCGTACAATAAATAGCAAGAATATTGATACTTTAATTAAAATACAGAGAGTTTAGCACATTATATTAAAACGATAGTTAATATGCAAATCAGCAAGCCACGTGACAACTACAGCCGATATAAAGTCGCTGTGAAACGGCATGTATCAGAATTACATTTTGACATTGTTTGGAGTTTCGTAGGTAGTGTTATGACATTGATATTTGATCATTTTTGGAAAGGGTATATAACAGCCCTTTCTGACGCAAAATAGTCATACACTCAGATCATACAGATGTGTTCAGATCGAGGATTTAGAATTTCCAAGACTGGAATATTCCTTGTACTTAATGGCATTTAAGAACAAAGTAATACAGATAAACTTGGGGCACTAGAAATAGACAAACCAGAAATAGATCTGCGACAAATCGTACCCCAGTTGTGGTAAGCAAAGTGTGGCCTTTTGTAAAAGGTGCATGAGAATTCACGAACGCAAAAGTCAGTGATAAATGCTGTTCATGTGCCTCAGGCAACAGTACACAACTTAATCAAGAAGAATCTCCGTCCGGAAAAGCGACAGGTGTATATAAATTACATGGCACATCCGTTCAACTTCGCACACCTCAAGCAGCTGGAGAATGAACGACGGCATACTATTTTTTTTTTGTTTATTTGTTTTTAATTGAGCACAAAGCTACACAATGAGCTATCTGTGCTCTGTCCACCGCGGGTATCGAAATCCGATTTCTAGCGTTGTAAGTTCGCAGACATACCGCTGTGCTACTGGGGGGCAACATACTATTAAGATGGTCAAGTCACCTGAGGCAGCGCTTATATACTGCCGTGCTATCAGACTGTTTAATTAAAAGGGGTGCTGGGAAACCGTTGTCCTCCTACCGTGATGGAGTATGGAAAGCCAGCAGGGAGGAAGGATGTACCTTGGAAATGAAAGCTTACGACGGAGCCTTTTGCAGTGGAAACTACATGCCAAAGTGGATAGTCGTTAGATAAAGTATCATCGGATATAGCGACATGGTGAGACTCCAAAATCGTTTTAATATACCATATACTCGTCCTTTGTGTAGCCAAGTTAAATGTAACAAAAACAAAGAAAATATACTATAAGTTGTATGTAAACCAACACATCCGACTTTAACTAACCTCTGTCATTTTAAAAAACACATGAAGTTGGCAACAAGAAGTAATAGATAGTTAAAACCTTAGTAACAACAGAAGAGTAAACGTAATAATATTAGAAAAAGATCAGTGATTATGAAAAGACTTAGAAAATGAAGTAACCACAATGATAAATATGACAATTAAAGTATTTAGCAAAAACTAAACTAACTTAAATTATGACATAATGTTATACTATATATGAAACTGTAATTTAGCTAGTATTAAATATAGTAAACGTGACGTAAAGCTAATAGTAGTCAATACACTGTAGTGGTTCAATAATAATAACTGTAAACAATTTCTAAGAAATTAAAGTTTGGACACAAAAGTTTTGAAAAGGTCGTTATACTCTGTAAAACTGTTAAACTCGTAACTGGTACCAAGAAAGTCGTTGAATTTCCTGTAAAATTGTATGAATTTGACGTTCAGAATGAGGTAAAAGAAATTTCGTTTGTGAGAAATGAGAGTGAGCTTACGACCTCTATACATGAAACCTTATAATGTTGAACAATTTCTATTGTATCTAATAAGCTGTGAGTATAACAAACATTTAACATAACTGAATATAAATGGATATGAAGCCCAATCAATTCACCACTAGTCACTGAATTATACCGGTTTCAAGGAGGGAATTGCAGCCCTAATTAGTAATCCTGGACAAAAAAAAATCGACAAAACAAGACTAGGATTTTTGTAATGGTGAACTGTATGGTGTTTCTAGCTGTCTTTCACTCACCATAGTGAACCTATTTTTATATAATATTGGAAGATTATGTAGTATTTATTCTTCTGAATTATTTAGCAGACAAGATGTTTAACATAATAAAATTAAATACGAAGCCCAATCTAATATTAGATTCACTTCTCGTCATTCAGTTACACCGGTTGCGTGTAAAATATTTCTGTTGCACAAACACAATAATTCTGTAGTATAAAGAACATATTGCGCAAATATATAACATGACTGTTGTACAAATAAGTTACTTCTGTTGCATAAACGATATACTGTGACTACATTTGAAGCTATCAATTTGGAACTCAATAAAGAGTTATTGTTATAAGAGGATGTTTGTTTGAGTTTCACAGTGATAGCTTCAGAAGATGTAGTCGAAACAGCAGTTGTGATATAAAAAACACCACATATCTTATTCTTGTAAGCAATTACTTCATTTCAGACAACAATTTAATTTTCTTCTACAACTTGTATTCAGAAAATGATGAAATGGTCGAGTCCGTGTGCTCATTTAACCATAAGTGTTACTTTCTGTTGGAGGATTGAGTTAAGGAACTGTCTACTGTTTCAAAGGATAAATGTATTGTATCTACATTGTCTTATGCACGTGAGGCTGGTCTGCAACTATCACATGAAACAGTGATACTTCCTATTACTCGTGATTCAATTTTGCGCTTTTTCTAGTTATTGAAAGTTTATGAATCATGAGAGTAGTTTTAATATTTTTCAGCCAGAATCGTTTCTGACATTGAAATAGCCGGAATTCGCGTTTGAAGTTTTTATTTCTTTCTTCCCATGGCAAGTATTAGAAGTTTAATTCTCAGGAGTGCTCGGAAATTTAGCAATTTCCCTTTACCTCGTTTGTGGTAGGTATAGGTGTCGCTGAATGTGCATAATAGCTACCAAGCCTGACTGAGCCAAGAAGACAAGTGCGAGAATACAGAGACAATCAAACTGAAACGGGCGCCAAAACATCAATGTAACCAGTTGCCCATGCTGGAACGTAAGCTGAGAAAAACTCTAAGTTGGAAAGAAAAGGTCGTTAATAGAAAGTATACATGACTAAAATATAATAAAGAAATCTTCAATAAATTCAAACAACTATAGACGTTAAAGTAAACGAATTTCTTGTACTGCAGTATGAAATCTAATTAGATCTACTCAGTTATCTGTATAGAATTTAGGGAAAATATTGGGTAAAAATCTGGAAAAAGTTGACTCACCATTAGGATGTGGGTTGAAGTACACTATTCTGTTGGTTAGTTCGCAGGGTGTCAGGTTCATCTTTTGGTGGCTCCTGGAATGTGGATACGTCCTTTCCAGTTTTTTTGGACTTAAATGCAGTGTTTATTTGAGTTTGACGACTGGAAGTGGAAATATGTTTCATATATGTATATTTCGTGGATGTTTGCGTTTTTCGGATGGTAGTTATGGGTTTCTCAGTTGATGTGAATATAGCTTTTTTTTTTAAAGTTTGAGTTTATCGATCACTAGTTGTTTTTTGGTTTGGATAAGCTAATGGCTTTAGGTGTTGCTTTGGAGTGGCAGACTTGTCTTGCAAACAGTGGACGTTGAGTTTCTTGATGTGTCGGGTTTTTTTCTCAGCAATGGTTTGTCCGCCCTAAAGTGGAATTACTCAAAGAAACAGCCACGTCGATATAATCTGGTCAGCGGGAGTTTACTACTACATACTTTCATGAAGTTGGTAACCTTTCCTGTAGTTTGAGACCTAATCCTGTGAACGCTGGTTTTGTTTGATGTCTTGAGTTGTGACCGTGAGATCACATTCCTCAAAAAAGCACTCAACAACGTGGAGTTGCTGATTGATGGGTGACGAGGTGTATATTATCTTCCGTCAAACTCAAGTAAGCGTAAAGCAAAAATTTGTGGAAACTTTTGTTTAATGGTAAAGTTACTTGTTAAATATGAGTATTAATTAGTACCTGTTTTGCCCATAAAAACACGCTGTACAGGTGGGTAAAAATTCCACGGGAAACTTATGAACGAAAAATCTTCTGGCGTTTGCGGCTGGACGTGGATACCATCGCGGCGAAGTAATCTAATTTTCTCGGCTAAGATATTGGCGTTGGGCTTGAATTTCCAAATGAAATCACGCATTTGTAGCTATTAGGTAGACTGTCGACAATGGCCGGAGACGTCACATCTTCGGCGTTCATCACGTGACGAAAATTCTCCGTGTGTGGAGCTTCAACCTGGCCGAGTCTGTGCCTCGTGAAGTTTAGTAGACGTTCAATCATAATCGTTCAGACTTACGATCGTGTGTGCATTTCACCTTTTAAGTTAACTAGCCAAACAATTTATGGCTCATTTTATTTAAACTATCCTTCATTCACTTATTTCAATACAGTTTAATCCATTTATTTTAAATCAATCTTTCAAAACGTAATAGGTGAACTAAACCATCAGCCATTGTTACAGCGATTCTTCTACCTCCTGGTGATATAACAGTTTTACGTTCAACAAGTCACTACCCCAGCCTGACCAAATACTGAATGCGCGAGCTTCTCGTTGTTGTGAATATTATGTAGCTGTACGCTTGCGTTATTCTTGGAATACTACCAGAAGCTGTTTCGATGTTATTAGTGGGAAGCTTAAGGAACAGTTGTGATGAAAGGCTGTTTGTAGGCGCGTCTTTCGAAACTATCGCTGTATAGTTAAGAACGTGCGTGTAGGATTCCAGCTACGAAAGTCGAGTAAGCAAGACGTACCCACTCTGGGCTCTTACCAAAAACCGTTATCAACTGTCATCTCTCTAAGCTTTGTAGTAATGACTGGCGAGCCTGATACGCTTCAGCGTTTAAGATCACTGGCACACACTATACTATTCTGAAGAAACAGTGACAGCAATATCCAACATCAATTTAATATCAACTTTACGTGATTGACAAGACAAGGGACAAAACGTATAGACAAGACATAAAATATAGAAAGTCGTGTTGTCGTTTTGCGCGTTATATCCTTCAGGGATTCAACAACGAAAACCATGAAAACGAAGATGAAAGTTTCCACTTCGACAAGCGTATGTGAAAACGACGAGACCTCCTCAACTAGTAATTTATATAGCAAGCCTAGCATATGTAGTACCTCAAGTAATAGTAAATCTAACATACAATTAAGTCCTAACTTAGAAAACCTAATCTTAGTCGCTAAGAAGGAACTTAAAGGTATTTCTAAGAAACGTAAAATGGTAAGGAGATCTACAGGTAGCTGTACTTCTTCGGACCATGAACTTAATGATAACGATATGGACACATCTCAAAAGTAACTGAAAATCTTACTGAAACCACCCTGGATAATTCCACCCAAATAACAAGTATACAACAAGGTAACAGTGATGGTTTCATATTCGTAACAAGTAAGAAACGCAAAACATACACAAGTAGAACAAATATTAAAATAACCTCTAAAATATGATGTATTAATTGAAGATATACCTGGCTCGTATAGAGAACCAGAAATAGTGGCTGAAATCAGAAGATGTAAACCAAATGTTAAAATAACAGCTATTAAACGCTTAGCAAAAGGTGGTGTTTTAATCAAAGGTACAAAGAATATCCAAAGTCACTTTAACTTAATTACTTTTATAAACACACGCTATAATTCACAGCGATTCACACACTTTACTTACAGTGTCTACTGTTCGTTTGACTCAATTATCTATCTCTATATCTATCTATGCAATTCTATCTGCCCATCTCGCTGGCTTTCTTTGCCAGGCTTATATACTAGAAAAAAGAGGGCGCCTCGAACAAACTAGAGTTGCCAGGAAAATTCATGATCCTTCTAGAAACTCCAGCGCGCACGCTCCCAGTGTCGCGTGACTTCCGCTGTCGTAACAATATATTAGATCTGTCTATAAGCTCATCAAATATAATAAATGTTGAAATTCTAACGTTGGATTTGACGTCGATAGCGATCATTTACCGATAACATGTGTCTCTGGTCTAGTACCCCATAATAATAAACCCTTAAGAAAACCTAAATTGAATTATGAAAAAGCAATTATTACCTGAGGCAATAATAACTCTTGCAGAGAAATCATCTGATATTGATGACTACTGTCCAACAATTGTAAATGCCTTACTAAAGCTGCAGAAAAAACAATACCCAAACAAATCCAATACACAAATCAAAATAAATGGAAACATCACACCCAAATCATAAATATTATAAAAGAACGCCGTCAGTTGAGAAAACAATACATTAATACAAGAGACCCACACATCAAAACACAAATAAACACTCTCAGAAACATAATTAAGAACGAAATAAAAGAAGATAACTGGGACAATTTTTGTTCAACACTGAATGAACACACAGACCCTAAACATTTTGGTCACATCTGAAACGATTTATAACCAAAATAAGTATAAAATATATCCAACCTTACAAAAAGCTGAAGTCTTTAAAGATAAATTGAGAAAAATCAATGAACCAGACATGAACACATACTATTTTAACATAGTTAATGAATATATTGAACAAAATAAACAAATATACACACCATATTTCCCAATAACTACAATAAATTCACAAAATACAAACAATAACGACTATGCAAGTAAAATAACACAGACTATAACGAAATCAGAAGTAATTATATCTGTACATCAAAGAAAAGCTCCAGGTGAAGATGGAATACAAGCCATTCTCCTCAAAATAGGTACTAAGAAATTGTTTGATCATTTTACAGCGTTGTATAATTTATCTTTCAATTTTGGTTACATCCTAGCCTCTTAGAAGCAGGCAAATGTTCTTATGTTTCTAAAGGAGGTAAACCAGCATAGTAAGCCAGGAAGTTACCAACCAATCAGTCTGACTAGTTGTGTAGGAAAAATTAGAGAAATAATTATTAGTAATAGGAATTTCACTTTCCAGAGATCACGTCAAAATTACCCGAAGTTCAAAATGGTTTCAGGAAATTTCGGCAAACTATAGATCATTTGGTGAGGTTAACTGAAACCATAATAGATAGTTTTAATCGTAAAAACTGCACTATCGCCTGCTTTCAACACTATATGGAATAACGATTTAAGACATAAATTAAAACAATTAGAATTACCAACAGATGATATTCGCTGGTTGTCTAGCTTCTTAGAAAATAGAAAATGCAGAGTAAATGTGGAAGGCACCTACTTAGAGTATTTTACTCCCGAGGCAGGTGTTCAGTAAACGTAAAAGGCACTGTAACGAATTTGTTATTATATATTTATTTTAATATCAACGTTTGTTTATATTATGTTTATATCTTAAAACATGCATAGCTTATAGTATTAAATATGTATTGCGAAACTCCCGCTTATTCTCCAAAGTTGCAGAAGATTCTCGAGAGTAAGAATCAACTATTGTGTGTAAGTAAACACTTAAATTGTACTGTTACGTAATCTGAATTTTCTAGAAAACCTTCCCACGGCTATAAATATAACCAACGCAACACGCCAAAGAGAGTATCTATTAGTAGTTCGCTATAGTCGGTGTGCTATAAACTTCGGAAGCTATAACTGTGATTGTTATAACGCTTATCAGTTGGAAAACTTTAGATATTTGACCAGGAATATTTATAAATTTCGAATATTACAAACCATTTAACTTCACTGGATTCACATCGGACAATAATACTTTTATGAAAACATTACCTATATTCAACGGTGGAAAACTTAGCGTGTGTGGCAAAAGGAACAAAGCTAGTTAGCTTCCCGTTAAACGAATCGTACTTACATCAACTCGTAATTAACTCGCTCATCGCAAACACTCGATATCAAGGAAGTTCCAGACTAGAAAGAATACTTTATATTGTTTGTAAGTTTG
>NW_013673018.1:36145-38364 GCF_000517525.1 Limulus polyphemus | reverse complement strand
CGTCTTATATATATACACACACACAAGACTAACACATATTTAGTAAATGCTAGGGCATTCTTGAAGGAACAGGATATTTCTAGAAACAGGTGGCGTGATACTAGTCACGTGACCTCGCTGACGCAACAGTATTATATAATTTATTCTGAATATGTGCAGCTTTCACTTAACACGTGGTCAAGAAAAACTCTAAGTTGATTTTATTCATTTGTTGTTTTCAAAGTGTAATTGAAGAGGTTACATGAAGGTATCGAAACTTACATCGGTATAAACTTGTTGTTTTCTAATAGTGGAGCTAAACTTTACCCTTGATTACTTTACACTGTATCGTATATTTGTCTTCTGTGAGGAAGACCCTGGCATGGCTTGATTGTTAAGGCACTCTACTTGCATTCTCTTTACCCTTTCAGCCGTGGGGGATGTTCTAATGTGATGGTCAATCCCACTAGAGTTGGCAGTGAGAGGTGTTGACTAGCTGCCTTCCTTCTAGTCTGTCATTTCTAAATTAGAGACGGCTAGCGCAAGTAGCCCTATAGTAGCTTTGCGCGAAATTCAACAAACAAGTAAGCTATTAGGTAATACCTGTTACCACCCGAGTAAATCATTATTTAATATGAAGTTATTGAAGAATATCGAAAATAGTATCCTCCAGCATTTGTTCAGGTGATATCTAGAAGTTACAGCCACCTCTATGTTGTAATGAGAATGACCAATCACGTAGTCTCACATGTCAAGCGCTGGGTGAAGAAAAGGTTTATTCCAAACTAAGAACAATTACATTTAAGCAGTGTGGCATATGGTTTCGTTTGGAACGGTTGAATATTGAAGAGCCAGTAGAAGCGACCATCTGACATAAATAAGAAGTACAAGTACACACACACACACTGGATCTGTGTTTCATTGTTTAATAAAAATCGCGCACTTTTTCTATTTCTACATGTATGTCGAATCTCATTATTCTGTTTAAAATTGACTCAATTAAGTAAGGGTTTGAGTATTTCACTGTAATCAATATCTTGAGCGAATCTCCAGTTTTTTAACGAACCTTTCCGATAACTAATGATCATTCTGTTCACTTGAATATACCAAATAAGCATACGTGTTTTCTACGTTATTACTTTAACTTAGCGTTCTTTGGAAGTAATTATGCTATACATGGTCAAACCATAAAAACAGAAGTATATCCGAAAAATGGGATGCAGATATACAGTGGAAACTTACGAATGATACACAGATATACAGTGGAAACTTACGAATGATACAGTACCTGCGACTGATAATGTTTTATTTTCGTATTGTGACACAACGATAAGTAATAACTGGCATATGTATTTTTGTAGTGTTGTAAATGAATTTTTATTAAACATAATTTTTAAATTGCGTTAAACTAATTCAATATGACCATATGCATCGTCTTATTATTGGTTTTTCAACCTATATGAGAAAAATAATTCTAAATTAATTCAGGTATGGTATTTTATTATCATCTTAGGGAAGAGTATCATTTAAAGTTATTGGTGTGTGCCACACAAAACATAAACCACAACGTAATATAGTTAAACAGCCAATCGTATATAATTTCATTAATAGACTGAGATCACAGATTATATTAGAATAGACGTGGGCAAAAGAAAAATGGTGAATTATAATTATTTAAAAAAGAAAAAAAATCTGGATTAAAGAATGCCGATGGTGTATTATACAAATATATTTTCATAGTTCTAGTTCGGTTTCTTTTGAATTTGGTACAAAGCTTCACAAGACCTGCTAGTCGTCCCTAATTTAGCAGTGAAAGACCATAGGGAAGGTAGCTAGTCATCACCACCCACCACCACCAACTCTTGGGTTACTCTTTTACCAACCAATAGTGGGATTGACCGTAACATTATAACGCCCCCAGGGCTGAAAGGGCGAGCATGCTTGGTGGGACGGGGTGTTCAAACCCTCGACCCTCAGATTGCGAGTCAAGCGCCAAAGTTCTAGATTCAGAATAGTTTTTACACCTATTTTCACTTACGTGATACAAACACGCATACAAATATAAGTATTAAGTTATATACTATATTAGGTAAATAGTTTGGTTATTTCAACAGAAGTCTTTAAAATTATCCAATCACAAGTTTATAAGTATCGGGGATTATGGACCAAAGAACTCATTTTAATATATCACCGATTTAAATATATGCAGGTATTTGATATTATGTACAAATGTTATATAT
>NW_013673018.1:30927-35406 GCF_000517525.1 Limulus polyphemus | reverse complement strand
CTCATTCACTCAGTACCAAACTACTGTAACTCATTAAGTAAGTAACTAACTCTCATTCACTCACTACCAAACTACTGTAACTCATTAAGTAAGTAACTAACTCTCATTCACTCACTACCAAACTACTGTAACTCATTAAGTAAGTAACTAACTCTCTTCCACTCGATAACTAATTACTCCCACTCACTTAAAAACTGAGAGAGTGCTATTTTCTTAAATGATTAGTAAGCTTGTGATTTAGTGAGAGTAAGTTATAAAGTGAGTTAGTTACTCAGTGAATTAATGAGTATTAGTTAGTGGGTGAATAAGTGAGAGTTAGAGAAAGTGTTAACTCTCACTCACTCACTCACTATCTAACTGACTAGCTCTCACTAACTGATTAACTAGTTATCTCACTCACTAAAAAAATAACACTCAACTAATTCTCACCCAATCACTAACTTTCTCATAACTAACTAATCACTTCTAACTCAGTAAACAACTCTAACTCACCAACTCACATTCACTCTCTAACTAATTCTCACCCATTAATCAACTATCTTTCATTCACTAACTCCCTCATTAACTATCAGTCACTAACTAGCTGTAAGTTACTCAGTCATTATCTACTCTCACACATTAACTATCAGTCACTGACTAGCTGTAAGTTACTCAGTCATTATCTACTCTCGCACATTAACTATCAGTCACTAACTAGCTGTAAGTTACTCAGTCATTATCTACTCTCACACATTAACTATCACTCACTGACTAGCTGTAAGTTACTCAGTCATTATCTACTCTCACACATTAACTATCACTCACTGACTAGCTGTAAGTTACTCAGTCATTATCTACTCTCACACATTAACTATCAGTCACTAACTAGCTGTAAGTTACTCAGTCATTATCTACTCTCACACATTAACTATCAGTCACTAACTAGCTGTAAGTTACTCAGTCATTATCTACTCTCATTCATTTATTCACCAGTTATAATTCACAAACAAACTAACTGGCTAACCGTCACTCATCTAGTCACTAACTAACTCCATTCACTAACAAGCTAAATCTCACTCACTCATTAGCTACCCTAACTCTCACATACACACACACTCATTCATTCAGTAACTCTCACACACTCACTCACAACCTAACCCTCGTTCACTCATTAGCCAACTAATTCATTGTATAAAAAAAGCTAACTATTGCACAAGAACTAACTCTCACTCACTAACTAAAAAACTATCACCCACTCAGTGCCTAACAACTCTAACTCATTCTTTCTCAATATAATCCTCACTCACTCACCAATTAACTAATTACAAAACACTCACTAACTAATGAACTAACTCTCACTCACTAATAAATACTTAAAATCATTCACCAAATAATCTTAACTCACTCATTCATTAACTGTCACTGACTCACTCACTAATTAACTCTTAAATCACCAACTTATAAACTGTCACTCACTACTTTTTACTGACTTACTAATTCACAAACTAACACTCTCTACCCAACTAACTCTCACTGACTTCTTCACTAACTGTCAGTTACTGACAAACTAGCTGTCATTCACTCACTAACCAACTATTATCTCTCACTATCTGACTCACTCAGTCACTGATTAATTAACTGATATCAAGTCAATCAGTCATTCACAGGTTCTCTCTCTCATTCATTCACAAGATAAGAATCACTCACTAACTACTCTCACTCACTAAACAAATTCTAACTCACTCATTCACTAACTCCTGCTCACTAACTCAATTTCTCACTTGCTAACTACTCCCATTCACTAATTCATTAAATTTCACTCAATCACTCACTACTAACTCATTCTCAAATTACTAATTATTCAGTTTAATTAAATGGTTCCTCCTAACATAAGTAACTTGCAAGACTGGTCTTAGTGATATTGAAATTATTTTTAGCATTGTAGAGACATCTAGTGAAGAAAGATGTCTTTAAAAAAATATACATAAAGTTAGAGAGTAATGTCAACAGTTTGCTTTATTTGTTGTTAAGACCAAAACTGTAAAGAATTCTAAATGTTGTCATTATAAACCTTCAAGTTTACCACTGAGACAAAGGAAGAGAGGGGGTTTCAGTTTGATGAAACAGCAATAGTATCATTATTACTGACATGAAGTCTATGAAAAACTACATTTATTTCTATCAAGTTTATAACTATTTGCAAAAGAATGCCAAATAATTAGTGTGTGTTTGAAATTAAAAATGATCATCCAGTTTCTTTTGAGACCTAGACATCATTATGTAATAGACTTCATATACAATTTAGGACAGAACATAGGAAGATACAAATATCTTTGGCCATCCACAATGTATTATTAATTAAGGGACAAATTAGAAGGACAAAGTTTGTGATCTTTGTTCTTACATAAATAAATAAATAGAGGAAAATAAATATAAGTTTAATTTTTTTTAATTTAAAGTCTTAAATTATAATAACCTCAATATATTTTCTGAAAACTACTATTCTGTTAAAATGCCACATTTTGTAAGAAAATGATTCAAACTAAACATTATCTCTAAACGTTTTAAGATGGATACATCACTCCATAAGATCACTTACCACTTGATAATGAGTAGAATAGTTTGTTTATACATTTTCTTCAAAATCATCACACAAAGATTTGGTACGGAAAAACAACAACAATATAGCTGTTTGGAGCCACTACTATTTTCAAAGTAGAATTTATATAAACAGTGTAAATATGATAACTTACATTCAAGTTTTAAGTTGTTTGGGTGCATCAAAACTAGGTTTCATTATCCCGGGGTAAGGAGTTACATGTGTACTGCTAACCACTTTTGATTTTAGAAAAAAATTTAGTTCAATTACAGTTTTATGGACAAAGAATGTGAAAAACTACGTTATCTACTTAAATTAGCTACTACCAAGAAAAAGTTCTTAATAAAAAAAAATCTGAAATTTCAACATATGTTAGTCTTTTAATATTCTCACACTACAAACTGTTACACATTACTAATTTATACACTTTGCGATAGCTTTAATTTACAACCGACAAATACACATCGATACAAACTGTTCAATTATTTGAAAATTAAAAATTTAGATTTTTGTCTGCAGTGTGGAATTGTACTGTATATGCCCATTCTTTATAAAAGTATTTTCAAGTTTTAGATACTGTTTCTAACTATGCTGAAAAAAACATTTTACATTCATTGTTCATATAAAAAATTAATTTCATTATTACTCAAAACATTTCATCATAAAAATGAATTTTTGATAACGTGACTTCAAACTGACCACACTTTTGCAAAAACTGAAAGTATTTCTATTTTAATGGACTAGCTGTACTGTATCCTTCATGGAGATCAAACCCTAAACTTTAGCATTATAATCCTCTCAAGTTTACCTACGAGTCATCAGGGAACAACAACTGGAAGAATGAGACAAGAGAGCAGTGTAAAAAGCACCAAAGAGTTACTAGACACTTCACTAAAAATAGTTAACTTTTACAAAATAGTTCCTTATGTGAAATACATGTGCTTTTGACACATACAAAGATGTAGCTAGGCCTTTCTCTTAACATTTCAAAATCATTATGAAGGTCCAGGGACAAAGTTCCCAGCAGGGGGTCAAGGGGTATAGCCCCCAGTGTGGGCAATTAAGTTGCACAATATTTTAGGCCTGTCACTTGGTAGGTAGTAGTATGCAAAAAAGTGTGGCCACTAATTAAAAGCCAAGTAATGAGAAGTCATGGACAAATATGATGCTGTGTATTTGCTCTAGCCAAACATTATAAGGCAGGAAAAGTTATGGATTTCATTTGTAATATAAACTTAAATTTAAAATTATAATTTAGCTAATTTCTAAATACAATCAGTCAAATTCATTTAGTCTATATAAGAGTTCAAATAAAATAAACAAATTATAAATATTTCTTTCATCTGAATGTTTAACATTTGTTTTAGGTCTATGCTATACACAGTGTAGTAAAAAAAAATACAACGATACACTACAATTAACACCTGTACTTAGAATCTCACTAATGTGACAGCATGACTAATTTCCTGAAAAAACAACAACTTATTCTATGATGGAAAACTGCAGGAAAATATATGAGATAATAGTTTGAAAGTAAACTCCAAAAAAAATACCCCCCCCCCAATATACACTTATATGTAGATTGCCCCGAATCCTTTTACAAATTTATGACTATGCTGCTGCCAAGAAACACAAAATATAAAAGATCTCACCTTTATTTACTTTTCTTTTTGAACAAAATGCAAAAAAGGTTAGTTTAAAATGTCATTGAAAACCAAGTGAATAATCACACAGTACACATGACATGAAATAATATCCAATTTAGTTTAGCATAAAATGGTATCTAAAAATATCTAAAAAACTGGTAGCTTTAAAATTCCAACCCAATCGATCGACTTGATCTGCTTACTCTGGTGTTGTATTCCATGTCTTTTATAAATTATTCCTTTACAGACAGCAAA
>NW_013673018.1:27397-30307 GCF_000517525.1 Limulus polyphemus | reverse complement strand
TGTGCCTTGCACACTAATTAAAGATAATACAAAAAAAAAGTTATATTGTCCTGGAATTTTAAAAAATCAAAGCGCAATTAATATAAAACACATCTTCAATTTTTAGTGTTTTTTCTCTCCACTATGTCAACTTGTATAACATTAAAAGATGATAAATGCAAAAAGTTATATTGTCCTGGAATTTAAAAAATCAAAAAGCGATTAATATAAAATATATGTTCAATTTTTAGCGTGTTTGTTCTCTCCACTGTGTCACTTATACACCATTAAAGGACAATAAATACAAAAAGTTATATTGTCTTGGAAGTTGCACTACCATTTGACTTGCGTAGTGTGACTTTAAAGTGACCATGGTGGGCTATTTAATGTTTGAAATCAAACTGAGCCCAAGAACTTTAAATGCTTGTTCTGTAATCCACATGTTTTTCCCTTTAAACTATTCATTACACATGCCTGCAAATTTAAACTTCATAAAAGTTGCTTTGGTTTTAATAATGGATTTTCCATAATTCAGATATACAGATTTTGAAAATAATATTCATTTTTTTCTATCACATAAGGATTTTTTTATAAATTGGGAGGAATAAAAAAAACTTACTTAGATCAAATTATTATTTCGTTTACCACAAAGAACATTTTTTATTATTATGTTTGGGTTCTAGAATGATCGATAAGACTCTCACATCACGATTGGTCTAGAGAAATAAATCTATAGCCAGTGGTTGTCAACATTTTCAGCATAACAAAATGTGACCCGATTTCAATGAAAATGATTCACTTATGTAAAAGTACATATGACGTTTTGTGAAAAATCTGTACATGATGGAGAAAAATGGATATCATTTTTGGATTCAGCGTACAGGAATTACCGTAGAATGTGTAAAAATTTCAAGACAGTAAAACCATTGCAGGCCTGTGTTACTAAATCAAGTCACTTGGGACAATTTATTACTCTTAATCCATATACCCAGTTTAATGACCACAACATTTTTTTTTGTTCAATGCACAAGAATCCTTCCTGATTTATGCACTTGTTATTTGACCACACAAAACCCACTTTACTCAAGAAATCTTTAAGAACCAATTCTTATATCAAACATCAGCATCTTAAATTACTTCCACCTGAAATATAAAAATAAATTTTGTTGTCTTAATATTATAAACCCATTACAGTAAACACATTTCATTCTGTATTCATATATATAACTAGCTTTAGGGTAGTATGTTACAAACTTTACTAACTATTCTATCTATTAAAAAAAACTTGTGATCCCAACATTTTTAATACTTGGAACTGACACTCTTCAGAAACTTACTATATTGAAGAGTTTGATTAAGTACACCACTTTAAGGACAGCTTATTTTGTGTTCTTTATTTGTGTCTTTTAATACTGAAATGAAAGAGATTCTTCAGTATCTTTGTACGTGGCTTATTTTCACTTGATAAAACAAAACCTACAGCATGATCTGTACAAATAGAATAAATAATCTAGTTAATCACATTTATCTTTCACGAAGACCCCTATCAAGTGGATAATGCACCAAACTTCTATTAAGAAGACCCAGGATTGAATCCTGGCCACTACCAACAAAGAAACAGTCATTTTCAGGATGCCCCTGGAGATAGGAGTAGATTATCAGTCAAAATAAAGGATAAAAACAATTTTGTACCTAGTTATATGAAAAAATATAATAATTAGTTACTAATTAATGATTAGACTCAGGTGATCATACATGATATTAACCATAACCACAATTTTGCCTTAAGTACTGAAATCTTTTTAAACAGTTGTAAACTTTTCTACACCAAAAAAGACTATAATTTCTGGTGTCTTGCATGTTTTTGTATGTTTGGTAATACAAAAAGAACCATTAATTTCTTTACTTGATTAATTATTTAACCATGCTAAATTACTTGAACACGTGCTTAACAAATTAAAAGGACTTCTGACTATTTTATTGCCAACTTAATAATATACAATGAGGATAGCATACTTTATGTACAATAAACCTATGAAGGTTTCCTAATCTCGTATAAATAGCTACTTGTAGACCTATCAGTAAAACCATATAAATATCTCAAATAAGCCATTTCTTTAATATGTATGTATGTCATATAATAAGGTAAAATTATTGGTAGTAAGCAAATACAATGAACAAGAAATAGCACTTTGATTACACATACTCTCTTGTCATTGGCTCAACATATAAACATGATTGTCCAAACATTAAAAAAAACAAAAACACTTTCACTTCACAACCTTATTCTTTGAGAACCTTAATACTCAAATGAAACTGTTCTTAATCATCAGTCACAAAACCTCTACTGTCTGTCCTGAAGAATTTTTAGCACTTCCCGGCAGCCTGTTTCTGCAACTCTCCTGTGATGTTCTACTTCCTCCAGAACCTGAAATAAACCAGTAAAACACAAGTTTTCTGTTAAATTCAAAAACTATAAAAATACTTAAAACAGCTCCTTCCCCATTCATGTTTAATTTAAGTGATAAAACCTTACATTTTAAATTCTTTATTAAACAAAACATGGCTTTTTTTTTTATTTCTCCTTTTGTAATGAAGAAGGCTAGTGTAAAGATATATAACAATGGTATCAATGCACAACAATCTATGAATATTATTTTCAATTTACAGTTTTTTTTAGCATAAGAGTGACAATAACATCAATATTTTTTTTAAAGCTTTTGAAGTGTTGAATAAGTAATTCCTTCAGTCACACGACTTTCAATAATCTAACAGGCTTAATTACACGTCCTGTAGAAAAGTTAAGAATAACACTATTTTTTAAATTTTGGTAATCTCTATGATGAGATATTGAATATATTTTCAATCACAGTAGTCAGGCCTGCCGACTGTGTGTGTGTGGTGGGGGGTGGGGGGGGGGGGGGGGGGGGG
>NW_013673018.1:0-26409 GCF_000517525.1 Limulus polyphemus | reverse complement strand
AACGACTGAAATAATAATTTGAGTAATAATTAATATGTATTTGTTACTTTATAGATTTATACTGTTGTTACTTTATAAACGTTTTTACGCTTATGCTGCGAGGTAAAAACGGTTGCTGCTATGATTTTGTCTGGTTTATGAGCTCATTGCTGTTCTAATTTAGGATCTTCCTTTTAATAAATTCTTGAAAATGTTAAAAAAGAGAGAGAGAGAAAGGGGGCCCGTGCTAGCTCTCGACGTTCCTGACAGTAGTATATGTAACATCTTAAATGCCATGTTAAACTCAAATCAAAAGAACTTTAGAAGTAGCCACAAGTAGTCCTTCGTTGATAATCTTTATGATGAGATATTGCATATTTTCAATCACAGTAGTATATGTAACATCTTAAATGCCATGTTAAACATAAACCAAAAGAACTTTAGAAGTAGCCACAAGTAGTCTTTAGTTTTTAGCTGTTAATGATTCTAGATCATGGAGTTTTTTAAAGTTTCTTGAAATCTTTAAGGCTGTTACCCACTTAATACACATACTTTTTGTACTCTCAGTGTTTACATAATAAACATTTATAGCTTTTAAAAATATGGAGTAACAGCTAGTAGTGAAAGATGGTTTTGAAATATGACAGATGTTGTCAGGATCAACAAAATGCTGGATTATCATATGTTTAAAGCATGGTTAAAACAGGCAGATACCTAGCTAACTTTAGTCTCACTACAATGTTGACTAGATATAAGTATATTCAATGTAAATAATTGCATTTTCAATGAACTCAACCAACCCTTCCAGACAAATTCTCCATTTAACCACCTGTAATTCATCACTTTACAGAAAGGTTACCAATATGCTCAACTCTGGCATTCAGCACCTACTAAAGATGTATACATACACATATATACAAATTAAGGACAAGGGACCTATTGATCTATCTAGGCCATCCCATCCATTATATAAAACTGTAAAAATAAAACACTCAAACCCAGTCCTTATTGTTCAAATACTTATCAAGCTTTGCCTTAAATTAACTGCATCTACCACATTTGAAGGCAACCTATTCCAAAGGTCTACCACTCTGTTAAAAAAATAATCTTTTTGAAAACAATGTAGCTTAAGTCCAACTTTTATTTTCCTACTAAATTAACATAAGAAATGAAAAACTATGTAATAGAAATCATGCACTCTTTAACTGTAAGAATTTTCAAATCTGACAAATCTTTCTGTTATAAAAAAATATTACATCAGAACAACTTCAAAACATATTAATTATTATTAGGAAAAAACACACAAAAACTTGCCTTTTGTTTATAAATCTCATCCTTCACACCCTCCATATTAATTGTGACATTCCAGTAGGCCCCCAAAAGTCCTGTCTCCAGGCACTTCACACCGACCTGACAGTTACGGTACACAAACAAGTTATTCAACTGTATCACTTACCGAATAAGATGTTCAAAGTAAATAGTAACTCTTGCATTGAACTAAATATTCTATTAAAGAAAAGTAAATAACTTGAGAAAACAAGAAAAGGATAATTTAAATGAAATGTTAATGTTGTCAAAGATGGCAAGATCAATAATACTGTACAAAGATTTGTAAATACATTCAAAAATTAATATTACAGTAAATGCAATGGTCAGGATTCTTTTCCTCTACTAACTCATGTGATATACAGAAATAATTTATATTCTGTAAAGAAATCATAAAATGGTTATAAGCTATTTGTTTTAATGACACACCTTAAATTTAACATTTCAGTAGGTAAATGTAGTTCAAATGCAATTTACTATAGCATTTAGCTGTTTTCTTTTGGCTTTAGAACATTAATGGATCTTTTATTCCCCTTTCTACTTCTCCCACATCTCTGAGAACTCTTGCATGGAAAATACATAGTTATGTCAGGCAATCACCAACAGTCACACAGCATCATGTGACTTTACACCTACGTATCACTACCAGAACCTACTATCACATTTTTTCCAATAGTCTTGTGGTGTGGAGACGTGAGTAGAATCAGTATACTCTAGTAGTTGAGATAAATATCTCTTTGATGTACATCTTACTAGTAAAATGTTAATTTCAAATACTGCACTATATTATGCTACTACAAAATTTACCTAGAATTCCCATATCACAGTGGAGGCGGGACAGAATGAAGAAACTGAAAATTCTGGGTAAGAGGAAGAAGTAATATTCTCAGAAGGTCAACCTCAAAAACTGTTTAAATGGCATGTGCATAGCTGATGACTAGAGGTGAATCTAGATCTAGAAGAGGGGGCATGATGCATAAAGCAGTTCATTTATACATACACTTTTCAGGGCCCATGGCATTAGGCAGTCTACAAACCCTGTGTAAAATGGAAATAATGATCATAAATGTGGCATGTCATCCATACCTTATGGTGGACATGCCAAATTCAGGTTTAGGGTAAGTCACAGAATCAGACAACTGAAAGTGGACAATACCCTAGAGATTAAGGATGTAACAAAGATGTCCTGAACAAACCAGACCTCGAGGCCCCAGGAACAATGTTTTCCCAGCAGGTTACCGCAATCCAAGGCAGAGATACGAAGAAAGGTTGCCTAGGAGATAAGAGACCCCCTCTTTCTAATATCAAAGAATTGTACTCTGGGCAGCAAGAAGTAAATGTAGGTTAATTCCATTCTCAAAAGAAATTTGGACATGATGAAGATAACGGTGAAGGAGTGGGATGCCCTTCATATGCCCTCTCTTAAACGATGTTTCAGAGGAACTAAGGTGCCATAGCCATGGAGAACACCTATATTAATTGACAGGAGTGAATATGGAAACACTTTTACAGATATTCCTTACTGTAACATATGCTTAAAGTATTTTATAGGAAGAGAAACACAAACCCCAATACCCAACAAGTTGCAAAACATACACACAATTTCTAAAGAGTTCTGTATATCTTGAAATGGACAAAGACAGAATCTGAACAACCATCCTTTAACACCAAAACAGGTATCGCAAAGGAAATAACCAAGGTAGACCCCTCTCCTCTCAAAATTGACAAACTTTGGTATAAAGTTATAGTATAGGTGCGGGCAAAGCGTATCAATTAAAAATATGCTTCAAGTCACAACGTGAAATTCCAAAGGGTAATTTTAGGTTATATAATAATGGTCTCAGCAGATTTCCAAAGACACAACACTTGCATACAGTTAAAAGAACCAAGAATTTGAGAGTTGTGAAAGAAATCCGAGTTTCTTGTTAAGAAAATATGATCTATGATCATTGCGTGTTTAATGATTGAAAAACAGCATAAACACAGAACAACAATTTAACCTTTTCATAACACAGAACGAGTGTTAAGTAGAAATAGAATATTAAAACAATTCCTACTTTATTGTGTCTAATAACTAAACTGGGTAATTTTGGTGTGAAAATACACAAGAAAATCAAGAATTATAGCAACTGCAATTCTGATCTGGCCTAGAATAAGCTAACGATAAGAAAAGTGTTTTCATCTTTACTTGATGAACATAATCCCCTGAACTGGATGGGCTTCATCCATCAATAGTGATAGGCATAATATGACATCAGATAAGAAATTCCTCAATTCACTTCCCTATTGGCTGTTTGAGATCCACTAAAAAGAGGGTATAACAGTGTGTCAAAATATTATCAAACTTAATGATGGGTTTGCAATAATCTAAAAGAAATCATTCTTTATAGGTCTAATAAAGATTTCCTGTAAGAATAGAGTTATAAAAGCATGTCAGTAACCACAAAGGTGTACTTTGTTGCCAAAAAGGCCAATCACATAAAGCTGGTATGAACAAGGTTTGTTGGTTTACACCAATTACAATAAGAAAAAGAAATCAACTACATTCACATGAAGTATATTAGAAAGTTAAAGAATCAATCCAGACAGATAAAGAAAGAGGAGGGCCCAATACCATAAAATAAACCCCAATCCATAGAGATTTGATAAAGCAGTGGAGAAATAACTCACCTACTAAGTAATCCACTCAATGACTCTGTAACTAACACACTAATTAGTTAACTCACTCACTAACAAATGAACTTAATAAGTGAGTTAGTTGTTGGGTGAGTTGTTAGTCAGTGACTAATTAACTTATGCACTAATTAACTAACTGACTAGCTAACTGTCTCATTAAGTCACCAACTAACTTATTATCTAATGGACCAACTCACTCACTCAATGAATAATTCATTAATGTCTTAACTCACCAACTAGCTTACTAACTAACTCACTAACTCATTCAGTCAATACTTCTTTCACTAACTAATAAATAAACAAGTAATTAAAAAGGATGTTCAATTTACTACAAAATATGTTGAATCAATGTTTCAGTTATAATTGCCAAAATTACATAAATCATGGGCACATATTTCATAAAAGTTTTAACTGCTTTCTAGATTGTTGTTTACAAAATCGTGTTAAGTTTCATGACTTCTGCATGAAGGAAAAGGAAATAAAAGACAAAAAAAATGAGTGAACAACAATCAATATTTGACTGGTATACAGCACTGATTAGGTCACATGAGCCTAGCATGCAGATTGTATATGGTCAACACAGCCACACTGCCATAATGCACGATTTGTTTTGTAGGAAAAACAATTGACAAACTTAAAACGTTCTATGAAATGGAACTGAGATGCTTGAAAATAAATGTTTAAGAGGGACTTTGCTTTGTATTACAAATAATGTAGGCAAAAATATTCTCCTTTTTACAAATTTCAGTACTTTCTTATACTTTTTTTTATTTTTTATTTGCACTGTTTTCACACGCATTCCTGTGAGACAGGTGACTTGGACAGTTATTAATGTCTGCTAACCTAGTCTATCACTGTTAATAAGAGCTACAAGTGTACATTTCCCTGTTTATCCAATGTAAAGTGCATGCTAATTCCGTTAAATGTTGGTTAAAAAAAGTTTTATTTGTTGATACAAAACATGCTGAAAGTACATTACATTTCAAACTTATTAGTTCATAATTATCATGAAAGAGGGGGAAAATAACTTGTTTGACCATTGACAAATGTTTGCCAGTTAGTTTAAAATTTAGTCACATAAGTGTCAACCATTCTGTAAAAAAAAAATCTCAAGTTGCATGATCTTAAACAGAGGTATAACTAGTAGTTGAAAAAACATCACATTTTAAATTTCATATTTTGTAATATAATATTAAGTTCTAGATATACATTTGTTTTAATAATTAATTTCCTAATAAGAAATAAAACACACACACACAATAAGAAAATTTAAACACTCCTTTAAATTTGGGGAATTTCACAAAGATATGCAAAAACAATGCACAATGGAAGAGGCTTATCAACAGATTATTGTAGTATGTATTTTAGATAAATGTTGTGCTTAAAGGCAGCTTTTTTTAAAAACAATTTTGCCCATTGTTAATGACTGTTCTTTATATTCAGAATCACATCTGACTATTAACTAGGAAAAATAAATGCACGTGTTCTGGATGGTCATTGGCTAAATGCAAAGCCACTGGATTTTACAAGTTAGCTACTGCTAATTTTGAGCCCTGCTACCATGTATGTAAACAAAATTATTTTATATTATACACATTTAACCCTGCAATTCCAAACCAATTTCAAAGTTACGTCTGTCAATCCCTTCCATAAGATTAAAATAACATCACATAATACAAGACTGTTACTCCTGTCAAATGTTATTTAACAAATGTACATTAAAGCCTCACCTGTAAATCTGATTTTGTGCCTATGTTTGATAAAGTGGCAAGTTCTTTTGTTGCCTCCCAGACTTTGTTGACATGTCTTGCGAGGCTCATTGGTACTTCAATAGCTTTCTTCAAACCAGCCTCCATAGCTGTCTCTCTTCTAGAACAAATATTTAATGTACTACTGTAATACTGACAGATGAAGGTACTAAAACAATACTGACAGATGAATACAAGTACTGAAGCTACTAAAACAATACTGACAGATGAATACAAGTACTGAAGCTACTAAAACAATACTGACAGATGAATGCAAGTACTGAAGCTACTAAAACAATACTGACAGGTGAATGCAATTACTGAAGCTACTAAAACCATACTGATAGATAAATAAAAACACAGGTGTCACTAAAGTAATACTGTAATATTGACAGATGAATACAAATACTGAAGGTACTAAAAAATGGTTCAGGAAATTTCGTTCAGGTGACTTTAGCTTTACAAACTGTGATGGCAGGGGCCAACATGTTGAAATTGATATTGATGCTCTGAAGACGCTTGTTGAGTCTAACCCAAGGCAACACACTTGTGAAATAACCCTGAAATTCCATGTCTCTCATGAAACAATACGTAAACATCCAAGGAATATGGGAAAACTCCATAAAGAAGGTGTTTGGGTGCCTCATGAACTCTCCGATGATCATCGTTTCCAACGTGTGAACGTTGCTTCGTCTTTTCTGGTGTATAATGAGCGTGAACCATTTTCGGACATAATTAATACTGGTAATGAAAAATGGATTCTCTACGTGAATATTAAACGCCAAAAACAATGGCTCAGTTCTAGATGAAAACCACTTCCGACCCCAAAACCTGGACTCCATCCGGAGGAAGTGATGCTTTGCATTTGGTGTGACATCAAAGGAGTAAATCATTTCGAACTCCTCAATCCACAGCAAACTGCCAATGCAGAGATCTATAGTCAGCAACTGGAACGTTTAAATCAAGCCCTTCAACAGAAACTCCCTTCACTTGATGACCTAATATTTCTTTATTCTATAACAAAAAACAGTTTTGGCAATATTACTTTGACTTAATGTAAAAAATAGACAAGTACTTACATTACTATTTCTTCTGGTGTGTTCTTAGGCAATTTCATAGCTGCCTATGTGAATAAAAAAAAGATACTTACATTTCAAGCAACTTAATACCTGTGGTTATGACTTACTTTTTAGAATAAAAGTAATTTGGAACACGTATACATGTATATGCATCAAAAAATACAAAAAACAACAGTCACAACTTCATGGGTAATTACATGAAGTACAAAAAAAAAAAAAACAGACACCTCACAATATTGTGGGGGTTCTAACTATGTTTGTTTGTTTGTTTTTAATTTTGCGCAAAGCTACACAAGGGCTATCTGCACTAGCCATCCCTAATTTTGCAGCGTAAGACTAGAGGGAAGACAGCTAGTCATTACCACCCACCACCAACTCTTGGACTACTCTTTTACTAATAAATAGTGGGATTGATAGTCACATTATAATGCCCCCAAGGCTGAAAGGGTTTGCTGGGATGGAGATTCGAACCCATGACCCTCAGATTGCGAGTCAAGAGCCCTAACCACCTGGCCATACTAACTAAGTAGCCAGTAAGTGTAGTACAAAAAAGGAAATACTACAAAATATCAGTGGCTCTATAAGTGCAAGATACACAAGACTGAAAAAGTATTTTATTGCACAAATAAATGTATACTTACTTCTGTTTCGATTAGAAAAACCAATCCATATTATGTAATTCAACATTTCAGAAGACTTAAAGTGCTGTAAAAGTAATTTTGTTGGATAATCAAATTCTATAGTAGAGAAAATATGCTGTCTTGTTTGAAAATGGACATGATATTAGATATACAATAAAGTTCACCAGTCTTTCAAGTACCCCCTTTAAGTGTAAACACTAGAAATGATATTAAATTTATATGAGAAAGTTTCCTTATGTTGATAAATCATCTCGTGTTGCAAGTCAGGCTGCCCTGAATGATCTTTGTGAATGTTTACAGCCATTTCAAAAGTTAATTAGTCTTATTTCCACTGCTCTATGACAGAATGCATAGTTCCTGCAGTTCCAAACTGATCAAACTTAAGACCTTTTAAGACTAATCCTTAGATAATTTAGAGACCTATTTTCACAGCAAACTGATAAAAAAAGAAAAAAAGTATGATAAAGAACTGTTTAAATGCCTCTATAAGTTACATATTCAATATTTAATGCATTTAAAATTAATACCAATGTGCTTAACAACAATGCGCATTTTTCATATATTAACTCTCTTAACACAGGCTCAGTACCCGGGACCAACCTCGTAACCATTTTGTGCTTGTTATAGTTTCTAGAATGAACACAAATTATAACACGAAAACATAAATGTTTAAACAAAATAGCTTAAATCTCATAACATTATACATTTATATATATTTACTATTTTTAGTATACTGACCTTTCACCCGTGCCTAGTTAACAATAGAGAAGTTACAGTGACATGACTCATGTGCACTCATGTTACCGATCAAATAACATACAGGTGACCTGTCTTGGCTATGTTTTAGTAGACTGGTATTTTGTAAAATACAGTCACATTTCCATTGTTATACATTATATATGTATATAGATTATTGCTATTTAGAAATAAGTTTTTAAACTTATTTTTCTTAAAACACAGAATAGTAAATAAAGAAGTAAAGCAAACAATTATCTCTACTAGTTATGACCTTTGTACTCGGTTGCTGCTTGACGTAGGTTGTTAAGCCTTTTAAAATTTTGCATGTGGAGGATATGAAATTAAATAAAAAATTTTTAAGTTGTATATATATATCCAGTTGAATAATCAAAGAATCATAAATTATTATATCATTACCATAGAATTCCACTATAATTTATCAAGCTTGGTAACTAAGCTGTATTTCAGTCTAAAAAAAATGGAATTTCAAGCAGACTAAAGACAACCTACTTCCTTGAAATCTTGGTTCGAGAGAACGAGATGACGTCCTAACAATTTAAAATGGCTGAGAATGCCACTAAGGGACATTCTAAGCTTTAAATTGGTTATTCATGTCATATATAGAAGTGTATATAAGGGACCGTTTACAAAAATGGAAAGAGGTGGGCAGGGGCCACTGTGTTTGATTCAGTACACGAGTGTTATGTCAGCAAATAGAAAAGATAAGAGGCTCTTATTTTATATTCCAGCTTGTCAATATTGGTAATTTGAGTTCCTAATTCATTCAAAACTATAGACATTTTGACATCACAAACATCTAATTCGAACCAGTGATGCATTCAACATGATACACGACACAAAAAAATTGATGTTTAACTGTTTTGTTAATATTTAATTTTAAATTCTGAAATTGAATAATGTATAATACATAAATTTGAAATATAATCTACAGTTTGATACCAAACTTATTGACATAAATTCATGAAATAGTAGTTCAATAAAATTTTGAATGCGAGTCAACAAATGTAATGACATGGCCTTTGACTCGTGACCCATCTGGAAAGGGTTAATATGATGTGTTTTGTTACACTTGTAGATCTACTTAAAGGATGAATGTTTCATTTTGGCCTGTGATCAATTTCAGATTTTTAAGATTTTCAAGGCCTTGAAAATACAAAAACCAATTACAGACTTTTATAGGCTCTGCAGGAACCCTGATACAAAATAATAAAATATTCAATGAAAGAATTAATTAATCTTACTAATAAATAGTACATAAAAAAGAAAAGAAGTAAGTGGTGTTGAATATTTTGAATCTCAAAGGAAAAATGGTAATTATTTGATATAATTTCAAACTAAAACATTATGAACATTATATAATAGCCAGGTAAATAAAGACTATTTTCCAAGCCCAAACAAACAAAATGAATTATGTCAGACTTAGAAATACTTACCATATAGTCATTGAAAGCTGTTGTATCAGAATCAATGAGAGTAATCAGTTCTTTCATAGTGTTGTGCAGAACAGGAATAAGTTTTCTCATATGGGCATCATACATCTCCCATTGTCTTTTACCATAAGTCATTTGACCTACCATTGCTCCTAGGGCAGATCCCTAAATGTTAAAACACAACTTATTAAATGTAGAATACTGATCTCTTCCAAATTTTAATTATCAGTAACCTAGTCTGTTAACTACCCATATTCAGATGGCATGGTATAGCACAAAATGAATTAGCTGAATGGTAAAAGGAAATCACCTAATAGAACAACACCAGCAAAGCTCAAATATTTGAAATGGAGTTTTGTTATTTTCATGATATAAAAGACTGATTTAAATATTAGTGATTAATTTACATTTTTGAGTAAATATTTTATTATTTTTAAGTTTTGTTATAATAATAGTTAAAAGCAGACAATTGAAGAAGGTTTTGTTAATAACTAATTGGTGTAGAGAATATAGAAAGTGGCCAGACGACTATGTAATAGATATAAATAGCGTGAGATGAGTGGGAAGACAGACAGATAATAGCGAAAGAAAATAAAGTTGGCGTGAAGTTAAGTACCATAGATGTGAAAGGCTTAACGTTTAATATGTTAGCGTGAAACTAACAGTATAAAAAAAGATAAGAAGGATGATTTTATTCCGTTAAAGCATGGTTCTAAAGTAATTGAAGCAGCTTGGGTGCACTTTGATAAATGAAACAGATGATCTTCAGAAGAAAGAAGACCAAACGAATTATGATAACTTTTGCCACAACTGTAAGTGAATAACACACAGAATACTAGTATGATAGTAATATAGAGAAGATAGTTCGACTTGTCAACTGAAATTCTAGAGTAATTTTATAGGCCTAAGTGGACTTTTGACAAGAAAAAGAGAACTATATATAAATAGTGTTTATGATATGCTTGTAATCTCTATAGTGTGAAGACTTTGTTGTACATACGTTTAACTTGTTCCGAATATATATTATTTGATAACAAGTAAAATGTGTGCTGTTTATTCATTGTTGAATTTATCACTAACTAGTCACAGACACCTACTATAGAAGAATCCTAAGCCCAACAACAACATAATATATATATACTATTAAGAAATATAGGTAAAAATCCATTTATTTTGACAATTGGCAAAGAGAAGAACTTGTACATATAATATTCTTTTTTAGAATCTAACAGTCATCAGAAAAATAAATTTTAAGTCAATATTTTGTCCGAGGCCAACACAAACAAAACAGTGAAATATCTAATTTTAAACATCTGAGATTTTGTATAGGAAATTTTTTGTATATTTTATTCATCCACTCGATCTCAGTATGAACCAAAAGCTTAATAACAGAGTTACTCTTTATACTCTGCATAATATTATAGAATGAGTTATTAGAGACATAACGACATACCATAGCAGCAACAGCAGCAGCAACTGATCCACCTCCTGGTGCTGGTGTCCGTGCTGCAACTGCTGTAATAAACTCTTGTACAGTTTTCTTGGCCAGAGGGCCCACACGTTGGTCAGGAAGCCTATATTCAATTATTTTTTCTTTTGGGTTAAAATGGCCTAACGAGTTTAGACCAAGTCTGTTGACTGCCTAAAATTTAAAAAGTTGTGTATTTCTTTAAAACAAAGTATTTCTAAACTAGTAAGACTGTTACATAAAAATAAACTAACAATATAATAATTTTCTAAAAAATAGTCTGTAATAAACAAATCTAATGAAGAAAAATTGATTGCAACAATAAATGTATGTACACAGGTAACAGAAAGAGCACACCTTAATAAAAAACAAACTATTTAATGACAATACGAAAAGAAAAAAGGAAATTTAAGTATATATTTAAATATGGTTTGTTTGTTTGAAGTTAAGTGCAAAGTTACACAATGGGCTGTCTGTGCTCTGCCCACCAAAGGTATCGAAACCAGGTTTCTAGCATTGCAAATCTGCAGACATACAGCTGTACTGCTGGGGGGTATTTAAATATGGAGAAGTATATTAACCTAAGTATAAAATTAAATAAAAGAACCATATTTTTCTTAATAAATGAGTTATATAAAAGCACTATTAATCAACTGAAGATTTCTAGTGGTAGTTCTGAAAAATCTATCCTGATTACATTAAAACTAACAACTAAACACTTACTAAAACAATTCATCTAATATACTTACAAGATGAACTTTTTGGTCTTCTTCCAATATAAACAGGTTTTCTTTTTTAATGTAGTATTCTGCTGTTTGAAGCATAGCACGCAAGGGAACTAAACCGACGATCTGAGACCCTGTTACTGGTATTCTTAGGTCTTGAGCATGTTTACAAACCTACAAATATGGATCCATAATTACAAATACTTGTTCAGTCTTTACTAAAAATAGTAAATGAAATATACTTAGGATAACCTGAGTGTTACAAAAGCATACAGCCACCTGGCTTCCAAATAATAATTTTGTATTATATTGTAAGTATCATGTTTATTTATTTTTTGGTGGCAAATAATCATTGGTGTATTACAGAAGTTCTGGTATAAGTGCCTCTAAATACTTTTTCTGAGAAAATGTTCAGATTTTCTGGCATATATTTACATGTAAATAAAGAGTTTGTAAATAAAAAAACTGAAAACAAAACCAAACAGAATGAAAACTTCCCATTAAAAATGTGTGGGTGTTAGAAGTATTTGGTAATGACACTTATGTCAGATGACCTTCAAATAAAACAAACATTAAATAATAGTGAATTAACTTACCTCTTCATAAACAGTATGAATGGGAGTAGCATCATGATCTGTGAGGTTCAGGGATACCTGGGCCAAGTTGGCTTCATCTAACCACCAACCAATACCCTGACAATTTTTGAGGCAACCTGGCTATTAAAGAAGGAAACAAATGTATTTTAAACATTTTAAACTTTTGACATGAACAAATATTTTATTATTTAAAAGTGGTATTGTTAGCACATTTTCCATTATTCAAAACATGTTGGAACTTGTCAAAGTTGTGGCTGAAAAAATTTATTTCATTTAACATTGTTTTAATTATATCTCCTAGGGATTTAATCATACAGTTATCAACACTGTACAAGTTTTGCTTATGTATAGTATAGTCATTCAGTTACTTTAAAACTTCATTAGAGGAAAACTGTCTCATATAAAGATTTACATAACATGATGACGGAATAATCAAAGTAGCTATCTGATTTCAAACAAAACAAAAGATGCCTATAGACAACACTGTGGCTGTCTAGATGTTCACAGGCTGGAGTTGGACAATTATGTCAAAGTTTAAACACTATTATTGCACATCTCTTGTTATATCTACACGCGTTTCTGAACACATAAAAACAATTTATGGATAACAGACAACTTTTCTATACTACGAACACAAACAAAATGAAAAACCAAATAAAGTGATAGTGCACAAAACAAAAAAAAAACAAAGTAAAATCAGAAAACAAGATTCCCAATTAGTTTTCTAAATTTACATAAATGTATGTTAATATTTTCTTAAATCGAAAATGAATTTTCAGTAATACTTACCTCCTCTCACACTACAGCTATTAGTCATCTGCTCAGGTTTCTTTTCCTTTGTCCATCTAAGCACTGGTCTGATTTTTTCTCACTTGGTCCAATTTTTTATTCCCCACTTAAATGCCCTTAGCGATAGCTGTCTCACGACACTTTCCGTCTTACGAAGATAGAGGGTGCATTGACGTTTGATCTGATTTTTTTCTCACTTGGTCCAGTTTTTTATTCCCCACTTAAATGCCCTTGGCGATAGCTGTCTCGTGACACTTTCCGTCTACGTCAATGCACCCTCTATCTTCGTACCGTATATATAAGCACCTCCTTCAGATAATATTGTCACTTTTTCGAGACTGACCCAGTCCACAATCTCTAACACCGGCTCTTAATGGGTAGGAAGGGTGGGAGAGTGTGAAAAGAGGTAAGTATTACTGGAAATACATTTTTGATTTAAGAAAATGTTGACTTCCAAACCATACTTAGCTCTTTTCACACTACAGCTAGAATCCCACATTTATAAGGTGGAAGGGCCAGTGAAGGCATTATCTCTACAGAATGCATCTGCATAGATCGTGGTCCTGCCAATAGAAGATTAGCACCCTAGTGGGAGAATCGTAATACATCCAGAACAGGTGTGTTCTTTACCTGGAACCTAAACCATGCATTGCAGGTGGAATTTGACGTGATCTATTATCACTATTGGCCAGGCCCCAACCAGGTAGCCGAGGTTCCACTGCACCAGGTTGGAATTAAAGGGCCATGGCCCCTAAATCCCACGTTGGTGGTTAGGGCATTTGGACCACAATATATACATATATATTTGTAAGTGGATCCCAACCTGCAGCTATATAGAGATACGTTCCAAGCCACCAGAATCACAAGGATAAGGTAAGGAACACTTAAGTGAACAAATCCTCTCCTCCACCTGAAGAAGTCCAAAATCAACACCCCAAACTCGGTTGGAATGACGGGATCCTGTATGCCATTCTTAACCAGAGGAAACACAACACATCCAGTCTGGAATTATGAACACTCGTTCTCATTCCCCAACCACTTACCCCGAAATTATGGGGAGGACGTGGAACAAACAGTGCTCAACCAAGGATCCAGGATGGGGCCACTCTACGTTCAGAATTAAGAGAAGACAATGGCCCCTCTTACATGAACAATGTACTGAACCAATATTGATCACGATGAAGGGCCATCTCAACCCAGCCGCACAGTCGAGTGGAGGAAAGTCACTCGAACACTCTGTCCACCTCCCCAGTGACTGGAAACCAGGAGTGGTAAGGATTCCCTTGTTCCACTAGTAGAATAAGGGGGTGGGGCAATGCATGATGGAAAGTCCTGAGGAACAATGCTCTGGATACAGTGCAATAGGTGCACCAAGTTCCCTATATTTCAAAAAACAAACTGATCCTCATATATTCAATCTGCTGATTGGCAGGGATGGGCAGAATCCCCTTATGCTTTCAAGCTCATAGAATAGCGTTAAATATCAGGGAACAAGGACGAGGTGCTGACCAGGTGAGTAGTTTTGTTTTTTTATTTAGGAGGGAAACTATTTTAATTAAAAGAAAATAAATATGATCGAAAATATTCAATTTTATTTCTAATTATTATTATAATTTCAAGATATGCATACCTTCTCTCACACTACAGCTACTATTTGACTGCTAGGGTTTTTCTTCTTTCACCCACCTAAGTATTGGTCTGATTTTTTCTTGCTTGCTCTAATATACTTTATCTAAGTTGCAACAGGCTCTGTAGAAATGAGATGTTCCATAAGACCACCTAGAGGCAGACCAGGTAGTATCACTGTACTGTGCTGGACCTCCAGTCATGGACTATCATGCTTTTCTTTAGTACCCAAAACATTAACATTGTAGGAAATCAGAAACTTTCTGGCACCACAAATGGTTGCTCCCCATCTTGATATGAACTCAGCTGGACCATAGTCTGGCTTCCATTCTGGCTTGGTGATCTACATATATCAAACGTTTTGAAATGTCAAATAGGAAGTTAGTCTTTGTTTTGGTACTTGTTTTAGTAAATCTAAAGTCAGCCAATGAAAGAGAGATCATCAGTTAATTTTAATTAATTATTATTTTGAATTCTTGAAAAACATTCTAGACTGTTACACATGACCTTTTTTTTTTGTATATAGGTGCAGCTATAATTAGAATTAAACAATCAATTTAATCGTACAAATGAATAATTTATAATTCTTAAAAAGCATGCGAGTAGATCAAACCAAAAAGGTTTTGCTGGAAATGGTTGAGATCACATAGAATACAGGCCCATTTGGAACAGTTATTATAGTCTATTGATAACTGTTAATTCCTACAGACATCTGTTTAAATGTAACATCTACACAAACAACTATGCTGTTTTCATCATGATAACCTTCACTATGTTACATAACAGCTTTGACAAGATGTATGCCTAATTTATTTTGCTACACATGCTCTGTAACCTAACACTGTGTGGAACTTTTGCATCTATATTTACCTAGAAAAACATTATTTTTTTTTTATTACTTTTACTTTTAAATTTCAAACATAAGCACAATCAGTAAAGCAAAAAAAGGATATATTGCGATTGAAGTTTTATTTGACAACCTTTATTGGCTCTTCGTCAGATGGATTTCTTTATTGGGTTTTTGAATTTTGTGCAAAGCTACTTGAATGCTACATATACTAGCCATCTTTAATTTTTAAGTAATAAACTATAGAGAGAAGGTAGCTAATCAACACCACCCACTATTTTTAGATATATAGCACTGTTATTGTTGTTCTTTCATTCATAATTATATTGTTACATATTCTCATCTCCTATTTATAGAATTATTCCATTATTAAACAATCACAAAAACATTTAAAAGTGCATAGAAGTTTCATTAAAATTCAAAACAAATAAAAACCAAGTTTACATATTTGATTTATTGAAACTTTAGCATTAAGCTTAAATTTCGACAAGCTCAAACACATAAGAGTCAATTTTTACTAATTTTATCTTTTAATTAAAGTTAGGTGCATTATATAAATGTTGTTCATTTATATTTTCCAACTTTATGTATAAAGTCAAGAAAAGATTGTAAATTCAGGTCTTTCTTTCAAAAACATTCTCTCAGTGGAATTTGATATTCTTCCGATGAAGAACAATTGAAAGTGTTTGAAAGTTTGTGGATTCAAACAAACTTCAATTGAATGTGAAATATTAGTCTAAAAATTTCTTTTCCTTTTTATCTCTTTACATTTATTTCTATATTCCTGTTCACCATTTTTATGCAATGCTTAATTTCTACCGTATCTCTCTGGATCAGAGATCTGGAACCCATTTGGAATGTTTTTAATTTGAAGGTGGAAAGTATAATTAATTTTAACACTGTCTTGATTGGGTTGCCAACTCACAGCTGCATTTATCCTCTCAGCCTCACTCAAAGTAGTAACATCAATAATATTTAAGTTCTTATCTTCTAAAACTCAAACCTCCACCTTTCAACAAGGATCCAGCTCCTTTTTTTTTCTTACAGAAATTAAGCACTGCTTTTAAATTTCAAGTAACAGGTCTCTCTCACACATGCACTTGTCTTCCAACAAACTCTGTCTAAACTTGTGTGCATTGACCTGAGCAGATCCTGCACTAGTAGAATAAACACTTGTTCACATAGGAAAACAAGCTACAAACTGGTTAATGATGCCAAGTAAAACCTTTTTGATGAATAAGACCGAAACAACTCAGACCTAGTTATAATTGTTTTTCGTATTTGTATATTATCTGGTGTTGTGTAGCTATCTTATGGAACGAAAATATATAAAGAAGTAAATCATTGAGCAGCTAAGAACAATTACCACAATTACAAAACTCAGGTATGTCAGGAGTTTCATGGTCAGTAAGTTCAAATGTTGATCAGAAGACTGACCACTTAATACATTAAGATACAAGTGCAAGTGTAAATAGAAAAATTTTTATCTTAATTAAAAAAGCTATAAACTTTATTACACTCAGCTCATCACAGTTTAAAAATTAATTCACTTTTTAAGTAACACAGAACCTTCAAATAAAGCTACAGATTCATATACGAGGCCAGCTAAACTTATAGTAAAAAATGGACATTACACCAATAATAATTTTCTAAAGTAACTTTTTGTCTCTAACCAATTGTTTTGTTGTTAAGTTGTCAATTAAAGATCAGAGAATGGTAAAATTATGCAACTTGTTAATCCTTTTCTAGTGAAATGAGATTTGTAAATGGGAAGTTTGCTTGGATAAACTCCTTATAAATTACAGACATTTTTTGCTATCTTTATTAAAAGTGTTAATAGCCTTAGTGAAAAAGTGTAAAGAGCAAATATAAATATGAATAGAGAAAAGTTTGACATTTTTCACCATAATGTTTTTAATACAGAAATATTTAGTAATTGTTGGACATTAACATTCAAATTGACAAGAAAGCTTATATTTTATTTGGCTAAAGCTTAATAACCAGAGGCCATAAGTATCACAACTATTACATAGAATTGAACACAAACTATATAAAAAAATTATACACAACTCGTAAGAGATACCTAAATAAGTCACCTTTTCGTTTATTCCTTCATATTCCCCTACTCGTATCTGAGATACAGTCTTTCTGTGTTCATGCTGAGCAGCAAAGCCATAGAGAAACACTACAGCAGAACAACACCACGATCACTCTTAGTGTTACCACTGCAACATCTAGATATACAACAATAATTATTTTTTGTTCTAGTTTTGTTTCACCTTTAGACCATACGCAAAAGTTACGCTTTTTTGTAAAAATAAACACAGGCCTCCTAGTGGTCCAGTGCAAAAATAAAGTTTTTTTTTCTAAAGATTCCTATCATTCCTAAAATGTATGAGGAGCAAATAGTTCAGAAACAAAAATATATAGTTAGGTATACATACATAGGTTTTCTATATCCGTCTATATAATTTCCATAAAGAAATCCATTACTTTGTTTATAATGAAAGAGATTTTACCACACAAGTTCTCAATTATTACTCCGAATAGAAAATGCTGCAAAACTGTTATATTTCCATGGCTCTATACTGGATAACTATGGTAATATCATGACTACACTAATGAAAATTAAACTTGCAGCAACATTTTTGGTGGAAAAAAATATAGGTTTTTCAAATTTTTTGGGTGCCAATTTTCAACAAAATAAAGGAAGTATATATGACAGAGAAAATAAACGTTTTTAATATGCTTCAACTGGGAGGCCTGTAAGAATTTTATTAATATATACATAAATATAACCTTCAATGATGAAACTTTTTTGTTTCATACCACAACAAACTTACAATAGGAATTGCCCTTCATTTGGGATGAAAAGATATAAATTATTATAATATCCAGTTTCTGTTTGCAAACAGAATGTTTTGTTCACTTGTAATATGTCATCATTGCAATAATACCATGTACTTTGTACCCTAAATTTTGAGCCAATCACACACACACACACACACACACACACACACATATATATATATATATACATAACTATTAAATCTGCTGTACCAAATCAATAAGCTGTTTGGAAAACTTGTATTTATATATAAATTAGTCAGGAAAGGCTTGAACTTTCTTCAGCTTAAACTTATGTAGTGTTTCTGTTTGTGGAAACAAGTCATAATTTTGGTGTTATTAATAGTTGAGTTTCAACTGGACTTTCTTATGCAAAAGATGATTAGGTGAAAACAATGTCTAATTCATTGATCAACTTTACTTACCAGAATAACTAGATTAATTTTTATTGACAAATATGTTTTTATATAGGAAAGTTTAAAACACATAGAGAAATATATAAAGAAACTTTTACACCATTTTACCTGGAACATTCAACTCCGCAGCCAGTTTCTCTCCAAACTTCCTAGCACAGTAGATACATTCTTCCATTTCCACACCCTGAACTGGAATAAAAGGACAGACATCTAGTGCTCCAATTCGAGGATGTTCTCCTGAAATTACATCAAACAATTTCTTTTTCAAACTTGATAAAAAGAAGTAGGATTCTTGGTGACCAGGAATCAAATTATTTATCAATAAGGTGATTTTTCAAACAAAATGTCTACAAATGTACTATACATGTTTTATTAAGGCCAAAGTATCTATCAATAAGTGATTTTTAAAACAAAATGTCTACAAATGTACCATACATGTTTTATTAAGGCCAAAGTTTCTATCAATAAGGTGATTTTTTCAAACAAAATGTCTACAAATGTACCATAAATGTTTTATTAAGGCCAAAGTTTCTATCAATAATGTGATTTTTCAAACAAAATGTCTACAAATGTACTATACATGTTTTATTAAAGCCAAAGTATCTATCAATAAGGTGATTTTTCAAACAAAATGTCTACAAATGTACTATACATGTTTTATTAAGGCCAACTAACATTCCAATAATTACTTTTTTGGTAACAATTCCCACACGCATGTATGAGAGAGTTTTAAGATATTTTAACCTCACAAAACAGTGAATAAAAGAATAACCAATCTACTTTTGGTTTAGAACTAAAAAGCCTAACAGTTTGAAATAAATTCTACAACTAACACAGGAAGAAGTACTAACAATGAGTATGAAAAGCAAAAATCTCAATGACTAAAGGCACTTAGCTGATTAATTAAAACAGTTATATGTTATGTTAAACTCAGAATTCTATCCAAATTTTAGTTAGATTCATATAAGCCCAGGATAGAAAAAAATTTAGTTGACTAGACAGAACTTATGAAGCAAGATTTTATTACTATTTTAATTCTGTTATAATTACTATTTTCATTTAATTATTCATTTATTATTATAATCTACTATTAATTCAGTGGTTTCTAAGCTCTGTGTAATAGATTTTAAGGTACAGTGGCACATGAAAGTTCATCTTTAATGAATATATTTTGGCACAAAAACACAAGTTTTCTTAATACTGTAATTTTTGCAATTAATGTGACTGTTTTAAAGGCGAAGTAAAATTGTCAGCAAAAGCATGAAAGTAAAATTCTGATTACTGCAAGAAACATAACATTTATTTAATGTCTAGTTAACGACACTGATTAAGGTGACAATAAGAACATGACATTTTTCTACTGGTGATGACATAACTGCACTTAACCATTAATTAATTAAATGTAAGTATTGCCAAGTCATTTATAATGGAGTTTAAAGATTTTTCTAAGCAAGTAGAAACTGATATTAATAGTTTCAATTTGTACTTCTCTGTTTCAAGTCATCACTCCAAATGTATTTAACAAACTCATTAACTTCTTGCAATGGTCATAGGTATTAATTAGTAATAACCCATGTCTATTTCACAGGATAAAGGAAATTTGTCTAATACAATTAGAACTTTTTAAGGTTAATTCCGTTATACAAATCACAAAGTGGTCATGTCGACTGGAAACTAAGAAAGCCTGGTAACTGTGGTTGATTGCCACAACCTTCCTTTAACTGCCCTAATTCTAGGCTACCAAAATACATGGGCTGTCATTTTCAGAAATTTATATATTCTACAACTTTTATTCTTCAAGTTGGGCTGAAAATTGTGCATAATTAATTTATTTTTGTTAGTAGTCTGTAAATCTGAATAACAAACACCTTAGAGCAATTTCTACAATTTGGTTTTTCAATGCAGAGCTCTAAACTTTCAAGTTTTTAAAAATCTCTAATTAGTGCACAAATATTTTCTCTTCTTGCTTTCTTTCAGTGATTTTCTTAAATTCACATTCTTTTCCTTGTTCCCCTAGAGATTTTTAACTTTTTTTTACTCTGAGCTTGAAGGGAATTTGGTAAGGTATTTTCAGATTCATTACAGCCAGCTTATGTTCTTGAAAAGATAATACAGTGTCCATAGTTTATTTGATAATTTTCTAGATATTAGGCACTGAATTAGCTGGAACTCTGTTTCTAGTGAAACATGGTACAATACACAGCAACAATATTTATGTTAAGTAATAATGAGTCAACAATCTTTTTACTTTTAAAAATCTTCTTTGAATTAAAATTGTATTATGACAGAAATTATCATAGTTCATCGTAAGTTTGAAGTGATGGCCAATTGTAAATAACTGTATTATGAGGTGAAGAAAATTTAAATGTCAAGAATGTAGGGATGTGTTTTAAGATTTGTTCACTAACCATCAGGAGAATTCAAGCAGTTTCAGATTTTTTTCTCTTGTTAACAGAAACTGTTTAAAGATGTTTGAGTAATAATCACACAATAAATGTCATTCATATGGAAAAATTGTATCCGTTAATTTGTATAATGCCCATTACTTAAACAAAAGTTATATAACAAAACAAACAAAAATACACACTCCATCAAAATGTGAGGGGAGGAATGTCCAGCAACTGTATTGCTTCAACAAAGCATAAGCGACCTGTTATGGTAGAATAAGTATGAGAAACATTAACAATAATAATTTTCTTGTTTGAAAAAGTGCACTGGTGTAACCTTACGCCTTTCCCCCTCTACAAGACACAAGTTTAATTAATCAACAATGTTCTTGAAGAAAAACATTGTGACTAATAATAACATACTCTCTCTCTTACAACTTTGTTAAAGTTGAAAGGTCTGTATTTATTTCCTAATCAAGCTGTTAGTATTACACTGTTCTATTTTCCTGTTTATTTGTTGTTATGCATATTTTATTAATCAACAATTTCATGCTAAGGAGACTACGACTTTTAACCTGCTTTGAATGATGACTTTTAAATAAAGAGTAGTTTACTTAAGCCAACTGCAGATCTTTTAACTGGTTACACTAGAGTGATCTTGCAATGCAAGTTTCCGTATGTAGCTACGAGTATCGTAAATATCATCAAAAAACACATACGCAAACAATGTGCTTTTCTTATTTTTACTTAAAACATGATTATTGTTCTACATAATGCATTTTTAAACTACACGTGAATGTTTTATTTCATTTATATGGAGTACCTGTACAATAAAATGGTTTTGAATCAAATATAAATTGGTAGTTATGGTAGCAAATGATGCAAATTAGTACTACTGAACGTTTGAATCTTACTCAATGATGATGAGGAACCCACTTGTAGTAAATATACATATAGTAGAGATAAATGATATTTAAAACTTTTAACAAAACAAGTAATATTTCAACCTGCTGATGATGACCTAAGGGTTTGAATCTTAGTTTGATAAGGCATTATGAACCTTTGACAGTCAAAATGTATTGTACAATATTGTTTTCCCTAAACTTTAATATAGAATTAGATGTTTTTTTTTATGAACATTTAAAACCCACTTTTGCCTTCCCTACAAAATTTCTCATCCACAATTCCAGGAAACCTGGTTTAACAGAGAGAAAACAACTGATTGAGCAGTGACAAGGGAAATAACCACTTATATTTTTAGCTACTTTATACAATTTAACAGTTGTTTCACAGAATTTATATTGAAGCATGTAAACAACTTCGTGTATAATTTAACACGCCATGAATAAATAGCTTCACAAAATTAACAATTCAGGTATCACGGACAAATATTAAAACATCATATACCCATATATAAATAGTAAGGATTCACACGTCATGAATATACAGAATTATCCACCATCAAAATTAAACCAATAATCATTTAAATCCAATACTTCTTTACTGGCCAAGACTAAGACAGTAAAGAGTAATACAATTTAAACCATCATCACTCGTATTACAACGTCTCACCAGCTAAGGCACTCTATAACTTAAGAGGATTATGCAACGTGGAACAAAACATCATTAATAACACTAATATAATCACAAATCTTGGATTAACAGTTATATATATATATATATTCATTATTAAGTATAAATATTTCACAGATGAATTTCTAATAAATAAATAACAAAATGTTCAACTATTCCTTAGAGCTACCTAATTTCAGCAATAGTGGTGATCAAACAAAATATTGCAGCCCTATAGAGTTTATCAATCAACTCGATTGGAGTCACATAAAATAACTGATCAATTAAAATTACAGTTAAATCAACAAGTGTCATGAAAATAGTAAATTAAATGAAATTCTAATTATTCCAATTATCCAAGTAATTGGCATATTGCCATTATGGTTTCTCATTATCATTTTTGATTAACTCAAGGTTGTTCAGCTTAACCCGTTAGTGCCACAATTCACGAAAATAATCAACTGATCAAAATTAGCATTTCTGATTATCAATATTTCAATTATTCCAGCTATCCTAGACTTATGTCGGAACAATTAATTAGTTGAATACAATATATTAATGAGCCTGACAAATCAAATTATATTAATCACCTAAGAATATGCAATAAAAAAAGTCCTGTTTTTTTATATCCAAACACTTGTATGTGTTATCTTAATAAAACATCTTTCATGCTGAATCTTGTTGCTTCTTTGTACTACAAGTAGAAGAAAAATATGCTCACTCAACTTTCATGTTTTGTCATGTCAACATGCTTATAAGTTATAGATAGTCCTAGTTCCATTGAAAACTCCTTCAGTAACATCTGTAGAGTCAAGATAAAAATGCTGACTCACTTCTGTTTCCTTACCTTCATGTTTTGTCATGTCAACATGCTTATAAGTTATACAGTTCTAGTTGCATTGAAAATTCCTTCAGTAACATCTGGAGAGTCAAGATAAAAATTCTGACTCACTTCTGTTTCTTACCTTTATGTTTTGTCATATCAATGTGCTTATAAGCAGTTCTTGCTGCATTGAGAGCTCCTTCAATAACATCATCTGGAGAACCAACAAAAGTATAAACTGTGCGATTGGTTGACGGACTACAATCTGTATCCAAAAGGTCAACTCCATCTGTGTTTTGAATTGATTGAGCAATTTCTTGAATGATCTAAGAACATTAATATTAACAAACTCAGAGCCAAACAGTAAAATGATCATTTATTTCATCATTTAAGCATACAAAATAGTTAAACTGAAGATAGAATTTTATGTCTTGTGTGTGTGTGTTGAAATTCAAAGTAAACTACTATTAACTAAAGGAATCAATATACTGAATTAGTACATGCCTTTATATGCTTAAGCATCATTGAATGTTCGCTACTGTAGCTTATAAAATAGAACACAATGCTATTCTAATAATTATAATCTAAATAAAGTATAGCACAAGTTAAAATCCATAATAATCCTTGAAGAATCACTACTTTAATATATTATGCAATTAAAAATTGAACTGATAATTAATATGTTCAGATTTTCCACAGCTAAACTATTTAGTGAGTGAAGGTTTATTATAGACTTCAACTTTGGAAGCTTTAAATCTTAAGGATGAAAGTTAGTGGACAATGATGTTTTGAGTTATTTCGATTACCCGTCTAAAGGTCTGCTTTTATCAAGATGGTTAACACTTATGTCATACTGACATATACCACAATGAGAACTTGATGATGACATCATAATAATGTGGGCCAAAATGATAGCATTATGACATTACAATAAAGTGAAACAAACTGAGAGAATGATTAGTTACAGATTATCACTGAGGGATACCTAGTGTGATTGTGAAGCAGAGCTTTTGTCTACAAGTGCTTCTTGAATAAACATCTGTAGGTTGAGACTTAGTGGTAAAGCCATTAGTTAAGAATGGGATAAAAAGGGTTGCTAACTTCTAAACCCGTGTATCTGTTCATATTTGGTTATGTTTGTATATATGAGGCTTCTTCAATTTTAATGTGTTTTCCCAACTCTTCTTGGTCAAGAAACCCGTAGTTGACCCAATGAATTGTGTGACCTACGGGCAAGGCCAGCTTTGATACAGAGTTAGGTGTCTTCATGAGTCTGGCACTGCCTATTTGTTTCTTCTACACAAGTGCTTGAGCAGGGACACTGACTTTCATATATAGCATGACTTGTTTTATCTGCAGGAGGAGTTTGTTTAGTATGCACTAGTAAAGATATAGAGCTTATGGGGTTTTCCAGTGGATTTCAATGCTCAATTTCTAGTGTTGAGAAGATAAGTGTTGGTGACCAGTGTGGGGTGAAATAAGTTTTACTTTTTAATCATTATGTGAAGAGTAGAGGGCTTTTTTTTCTAAAATTTATTGCCAATATGATTAATAAAAATTATACTAGATTAGGGGTTAAAGTGTCAAACAAAAGACCAAAGAATTACTTTTGTTACAGACTCTGATCTGCCCTAACATTTTTCACATTAATTACATAAAATTCTCACATGCAAGCTTCCAACAATTTTATTTCTGAAAAAAGCATTGAAAAATGTGCAAAGATTAATAAAAAAAAGTTAAAATAAACCAAATATGAGAACCATAGAATAGCTCATACATTAAATTTTTATTTCTTGAGTCAGCTATGTTTGTGAGGCATGAAGCTAGCAATAATTACCCAAAATTATCAAGTCTTGTGAAAAACAAATTTGTTTTGAGCTCTAAAAATAAAAATTCAGAAAATTCAGTGAAGTAAGATAATACAGGTACATTTATTGAAGTATTTACACGTTCAAGCAGAAGTACAAACCATTTCTTAATTCATCAACTATGTAGAGATTCATTTAAAATACTGAAATTTCAACTACATTCTTATAGTGCTCAAATGAATAACAAAAATAAGTGTAATTACTAAAATTAGACTTATTTCTTAAAATAAAACTAATAGCTACTCATCTGTAGTCATGTCTAAGCATCTATATTTTGCTTCAAGAAAATGGTATGTGAATGGTAAATGTATAAAATGTCATTGTTTTGTGGTAATCATTAAAAGTTGTAATAGTAAAAAAAAAAGAAAGTAATGAGATAAAAATAAAATAGTGTTGGTTTATTATCAGTTGTTTTTGTATAGTTGTAATAGTAAGAACTCAGAGGTTAATGATTATAATCACACAAAATTTGTTCAGAAACTCAGTTGTTTCCTAACTGATGAAGTCTAATTTTCAAAATTACTTCGAAGTATTATTATTAGTTTCCTTCCTAAAGTACAAAAAATTTCATTTACATTTTCAAAAACAGTTAAGAGAATGAACAAATTACTTGTTAGCACGTATTTCATTTCTATACAGAAAACAGTATTTGAACATTAAAATTTAAAGGGTACACAGAGGTCTAAAAGTCCAGGTGCACATGTTTTTAAATGTATTATAATAACCATATTTTTGTACTTGATTTATGAAATCACATTACCAGACTAAGTTGGGTAAATGTTGAGTTGTATCAAAACACTGTTAAAA
>NW_013673017.1:38602-42100 GCF_000517525.1 Limulus polyphemus | reverse complement strand
GCTAGAAGTATAAGAATAAAATAGATGACTTTAGAGCACTGGTAGGAATGGAGGATTTTGATATAACGGGAATAACTGAAACATGGTTAAACATAGACAATTTTGATGACAGAAATTTCTTTGAAATACAGGGTTACGGGCTATTTTATAGGGGATAGAGTACTAAAGAAAGTTGTGGGAGTGGCTTTATATGTAAAATGTGAGTTGCATCCAGTTGAAGTTGAGGATATCAAAGAAAGCCGCAATGAGATTGAATTCATTTGGGTTTCTGTTAGTGGATATGAAGGGAAAAGGCTTTTTGTGGGAATTTGTTACAGATTTTTTTTATTGTTTTACTTTAGTTTAGAGGATTGTACAGTCAAGATGGACCAATAGGTCCCATGTTGTCCCAAAATGTTATGTTATGCTCTATAGAATACGAGCACAACTATTTTGCATAATTTTTTAAGTAAATTTAATCAGAGTACATGTTTATTCTTGTTATAATTTGTTAAATTTACAAAACTCTAAGTCATATTTTTATACAACACTAAGGAGTTCATCAAAAGTTTTCTTGATTTATGAAAATATTTTGAAACTTAATTATTTTGTTAATTGGGACAACTACTTGCAAAACAGAGAAATGTTTAGATATTTTGTATATTAGTATGTATAAAATTTAAGAAACTAAGTAGGACTGCCAATGAAATTTACCAAAAATGTATTTATTTTAATAATTCATCCCTATTATAATTTTTTTAGTAATTAAAAAGAAAATTAATACTCTCACCATATAAGGCATTTTCTCTCAATTTTTAAGCTTTTGTGGAATTTAAATTTGGTTTACCTTAAATACTGATTTTTTTTTTTTATGTTATTAACTTACATTAATCACAAACAATTTGAAACAGAATATTTAATGTACATCTAGATGTACTGTTAATTAATCCTGATGGTATTGTTAGCCAGTACCCAACTTTTTTCTTTTTTTTCCCTTCATAATCAACCATTCTGGGAGAATACCTCTATTTAGTTTCATTAGGATGATTTTTTTTGTTGTAATGAAAATGTTTTCTAATTTCTGTTAAGATAAAACACAATAGTAATAAATCATTCCTTTATTAAACTACTCATCTTGTCCTGAACTTTTGTTATCAGCTGAGGTACTTGTAGTTTCATTTCTTAACAGGGGAGGTTATTTATCAACTGAGGTACTTGTAGTTTCATTTTCCAACAGAGAAGGTTATTTACCAGCTGAGGTAGTTGTAGTTTCATTTCTTGACAGGGAGGTTATTTATTAGCTGGGATACTTGTAGTTTCATTTCCCAACAGAGGAGGTTATTTACCAGCTGAGGTAGTTGTAGTTTCATTTCCCAACAGAGAAGGTTATTTATCAGTTGAGGTACTTGTAGTTTTATTTCCCAACAGAGAAGGTTGTTTATCAGCTGAGGTACTTGTAGTTTCATTTCTTAACAGAGAAGGTTATTTATCAGCTGAGATAGTTGTAGTTTCATTTCTTAACAGAGAAGGTTATTTATCAGCTGAGGTACTTGTAGTTTTATTTCCCAACAGAGAAGGTTGTTTATCAGCTGAGGTACTTGTAGTTTCATTTCTTAACAGAGAAGGTTATTTATCAGCTGAGATAGTTGTAGTTTCATTTCCCAACAGAGAAGGTTGTTTATCAGCTGAGGTACTTGTAGTTTTATTTCCCAACAGAGAAGGTTATTTACCAGCTGGGGTACTTCTAGGTTTGTTTTTCTTTAAGTTATTATCATCTTTTGTTTAATAACTATGTACGTATTCCTGTAAATTTAGTCTTGGTCATTTCCCGTCATCAAACTATTAGTGCTACATGTGGTCCTTTGCTGGGAATCTATAGGTGATGCTCTTGTATTCTCTGCTTTTGTAAATGTAAGAGCTTTAATATCTCATCAGTTTAAGAATCCAATTAACTCATCAAGGGCTTGGGTCTAATTTTCTGTGTATTCCTTTCTTCATGGGACATCTCAAGTTGGGGTTCAACCATCTATCTTTACACAAGTTTTCTTAGCTCACAACTGGTTGGAAGCAAGCAAAATGAACTGAACAAACAAAGTACGAAAAAGAAACTATTATTCAACAAGATGAGAATAATGTAGAACCAGAAAGATGGACTCTCATAAAACTGCTCAGTGGACAAATCTCAGAGATTTCTTTAAAAATCAGCAGTAAGATTAATCTTCATGGAAGGAGGTGTAAAAGATTATCTACACGAAATGTTTAAAACACAACAAATTCATTGTCATAAAAATTGATAATATATTGTTAGAACCAATGGATAGATTGATCAGAATGGTTTTATTATTGAGAGACAAAAACCGAGTCTACTAACCTCTATCACCTGTGATCATTTGATGGATCCACAATAAACCACTAAGCAACATGTAAACTCAATCACAACATGCTAATTCAAGAACCTATTCGTGTACAAATAGAAAAATCCTTTGTATACTTTTACTCAGTAATTTTAATAATTTTTGAGAATTAAGACGAGTTATATAGTTTAAATAGTATTTTACAGACATCCACAATGGTTTGTAGATTTATATGATCAAATTAGCAAAGTCTTGAGAACAATGGACAAAAATATTGATGTAGGTGCAAAATGCGATGCAATTAGTTAGTGGGAGAGTGGAGTTCTAAATCAAGGGTATTTTCCAATAAAAATAAACCAGATTTAAAAGTGAGTTATTTTGTTTTATAAAGCCAAGTGTTTTGAATCAAATAAAATCTTTTTGAACTTACTTTTAGACAAAACTTTATATACTTTAAAAACATATGAAACTCTTTGATACTTTGTCGTTTGAGGTGAGTTTTATTTTAAGTGCACAACCATATTGTGTCTATTTTCTAATACACCTTAAGTATAGATGACAGCCTTGTTAGTTTGAGTTCAAGTGAAATCAAGTCTTGTTATTTTAGCTTTGGCCTAAACATATTCTGGTGAAATCTTACTTACTAGCTCTGCTAAAATGTTTTTTTAAATTGTGAAATTAGCAGCAGCCTTGAACTCAATCCATTTGCTATACTTTATATTCAGCCTAAAATTTTTATCTTTTTAAAATAACCAAATATTTTCTATAGTAGTCACATAGTTTAACGTACAGCCTATTCTAACAATTATATACTAGTACTTCAGTTTAGACGTCCATGTTCAAGGGTGACACCAGTTAAACCAGCTTCTTGCCCTGTTAAACTATTAGGTCTTCAAGAAATTAATGTTGCATTTTTGGAACACTTTCATTAACCACCCCCCAAAAATGTTCATCACGTATAATAGTTAAATGAACCATCTAAACGTCATGTTGGTGTAGCCTGTATAATGTGTAAAGTTTAGTATACTCTAATCCATTATATTGATGGCACACGACGAGACACACATTCGGTGTGTAATGCTGTTTGAATACAAGAAGTGAAACAATGCCTCTGTAGCCACAAAGAATATCAAAGAAGTTTATGGAAATGTTTGAACGTTCGTAA
>NW_013673017.1:30259-37769 GCF_000517525.1 Limulus polyphemus | reverse complement strand
GTTTTTTTTATGTTCCTTAATCTGTGTTTCTAACGTTTGAGTAGTCCAATCAATATAACAGCTCTTATAGCAAGGAAATGAATAGTTCCAGATCACGGGAGAATGTAGAAGAATACAGACCTGTGTTATACTGAAGACACATAGATAATACATTTGTGGTTCTACATATTCCATGACCTATGTGTTATCATATCTAGCCACTCGTACAGACTTTATAAAAAAGAAAGAATGAAAATGGTAAATCAAGGGAAATCATCCACAGATTAATATGAGAATGTTTTTAAATCTCAAAGAAGAATTCAAAACTTCTTTTTTTATATTAAAGACAGTATCCCGTCACTCAAGCATTCTCGTGTCATCTGTATCTATTCATTTCCTTGCTGTACGAGAAATTATATTGGTTCAACATTTGAAATACAGAGTAAGGAACACAAAAACCAGTCAACATGCTGTCATCTGTATCTATTCATTTCCTTGCTGTAAGAGAAATTATATTGGTTCAACATTTGAAATACAGAGTAAGGAACACAAAAACCAGTCAACATGCTGTCATCTGTACAAGAGTACACACAGTGACCAGTTTTCAATCCTTGATTCAGCTGAATGTGAAAAGATGCTTAGGGATAAAGAAAGTTTATTCATTAAGACTGAAAATGTGAGTAAGAAAATGCATTCTATGATGTAGTGTGAAAGAACAAATGATTCAACAAACTTTAAAACTAAAGCTTAATAGGAATGAAAACTATATTCAATTAGGACTAAATTGTAAATCAATAATTTCAAGTGTTTGAACCTAGAATTACTGATCATTTTTTAAAACTATTTATGGGCCATATTGATTGTGGACCCGTTATTTTGTTGGTTAATAACATGAGTGACACAAAAACATTTGAAGAAAAAATACCATAAATATTGCAATTAATCTCACCATTTACTACTGAGGTCCTGCATGTTTGTTACGTAGGAACTGGATGATGTTACCCAATTTTTGTGGTCAGTTCTTTACTCTTGAGCAAAAATATAGAATTACGTAATATATATGCAGTATGTGGACTCCACTAGTAACGAACAGTATAAAAACAGTCCAATACTTTGAAAGTTGGTATTTTATAACTCATGAACGTGGAGTCTTTTGGAAAACCTAGGAACAAAATTACCATCATTCAGTTGATTACACCATTTAAAGTATTGAAAATGTAGTTGTATATGTATATACAGGTCAAAATTGTTATAAATTGTAGGTGGCGCTGTAGCTCTTAATACCCAATAGGTTTGGAACTCCATAGTCATAATGATGGGTTTACCTTAATTTTATTAATCAAACCATTTTTTTATGTTCTGAATAATCTTACTCCTATGACAGGTGCCCCCAAGTGGCACAGCAGTGTGTCTGCGGACTTACAACGCTAGAAACCGGGTTTCAATACCCATGGTGGGCAGAGCACAGATAGCCCATTGTGTAGCTTTGTGCTTAACTTATGACAGGTAGTATCTGGTAAGTACTTGTATATTCTAGATAATGTTGTTTACCTCTAGGATGATATATGGTGCCTGGCTGTTTTTCACCTTTATTTTTTCCTTATTTTGATGAAACCCTGGATTTGTTCGGTAAGTACTTGTATATTCTAGATAATGTTGTTTACCTCTAGGATGATATGGTGCCTGGCTGTTTTCTCACACCTGCTGAAGAACGAATGTTGTGTAAACAGTTTGAGTGGATGTTAAGAGATTTCTGCAAAAAGTTTCAACCTCCAATGCCAAGAAGTGTTGTAGTAAGTATATGAAGTAAGAAATATAAACAGATTTGTTGTTTTAAGCTTTCCTTACTTTGGATAGTTTACTAAATATTTTAAAGATAATTTGATACACTTAGTGATTTATAAGAGCCGTGATTGTGAAAAACACGTGTAAAAAGTGGCATGTTTTCTACGTTTGAGATATTACTGTCAGGGTGTGGATATTTTTAAAAACAATTAAAATCTGTTAGTTGAACGTGAAGTATCAAAACACTAGAGTAAACTTTGGTAGGTGTATGCTTTAGGAAAAATATCTTGGTTTGGAATTCTGAAAATAACTTCTCAAATAACATTGGTCACGAGGATACTTAAACAAATATTATAACAAAGTCCTACTGAACATTTAAACATAATTCACAACATTTAAAGCTGTAACTTAATTAATCATCTAAAGTCATAAATTAATATTTTTCTTCTACACAACATTAAAAAAATCAGACTCGGGATTATTCGAGATCATATACAACTAGAAATGATACTTTTCTAAAGATCACCTGCTCTCTGTCCCCCTCCCAGACAACCATGCTAAAACTTAGTCCCCTACACGTAGTTAGTCAAATAATGTTGCTGGTCATTGTGGTATAATACTGGTGTTGATATAAAAAACAAAAATACTACCATCATTTGTTTTTAATTAGTTAGATAAATGATCAGGCTGTTATACTATATTTTTAAATAAAAAAATTGATTTGACATCTTAAATCTTCCCTTCAAATTACTAGATAATCTTTTTGTTGGCTTGTTCTTTTTCCTCTAAGGATTATTTTCAGTCTTATATTATACAGTTATTTTTGATTAAAATTGGTTTGATTATCAGTGTGGTTCCTGACTCATAAACCTTTAACGTACATAATAGCCCATGCTCCATAGTTTTTGATTAAAATAGTTTAAAGACGAGAGTCCATCAACAGAAATTCATTTATTTATTTAATTATCTATGCTAAATGTATTTTTTAATCATTTGTTATTTATTAATCTATTATTTCTATCATAAAAAGAATTGGCACCTTTCATTTATGGCATGGGCCAATACTGCTATCTGCTTTTGATACGATAAGTCCACTCCGTAGAATACAAGGAGACACTTAAAAATAACGTATAAATCTGTGATTAGACATTTCAATAAATATTCATCCTCTGCCATGCCATGCTCAACACACAAAATATAATTTTTTAAGTGAGAAAAAAATACATTCACCTTGCCCTGTGGGGGATGGAGAGAGATGAGAATCATTTTGGGACCAGATATATCATGATAATGTGATTTCGGACCACAATGCTTCTTTTTTTTTAATTGATAACAGAGTCACCTAACACAAGATGTCACTGCACGTGCTTGTAACACTCACTGGAATCCAGATTAGCAGTGTTTGAGTATGTAAAATAAAGTTTGTTCACATTAATTTAGTTAATAAAATAAACTTCTTCTTCTGCAGGGAACATCATTTAATTATTTCAAGCGATTTTATCTTCACAATTCGGTGATGGATTATCATCCAAAACACATTATGTAAGTATTTTTCATTCGAGTATAGTATGAAGTAATTGATGACAAAAAGCATCATAGCCGTATGAGTCTTTACAGAATTCAATATGATGAGGAAATTATGCCAAAAATATCTACATGACTGGGAGTAATTAAACTTTACAAACATCTTCTGACAAGTTTAATATTATTATTATTTTTATTTTTTTTTGCTTATCGAAGTTGTATTCCTAAATATGATGATGTGTAGATAACTTACAAAGAATTTACTTTTAACCCTTTCCGCCCCCCAGTGGCACAGCGGTATGTCTGCAGACTTACAATGCTAGAAATCGAGTTTCGATACCCGTGGTGGGCAGAGCACAGATAGCCCATTGTGTATCTTTGTGCTTGTCTTCAAACAAACAAACTAACCCTTTCCATGACTTGCCCAAGATAACTCGGGTGTCATCCAATTTAAAAAAAAAAAACATTTTCCCGAGTTGATTTGAACAAACTTTTCTTGCATATGTTTCATTATTTGCCCAAAATTTATTCACAAGTTATCATGTTTTACAATTGGAAATACTGTTTGTGCTGACCTGTATTAGAATTTTTCCTGATTATGTATCATAAACACTGGAGAAAAGCATTCCTATTCTTTAGTTTCATTCAAATAGAACTTTTATATAGATTGAATCTAAGTTTCAAATGGACAGCAACTGCCTGTTGTAGAAACCTACAACTGCAGAGGATGACATTTCAAAAGTCTTCTGCCTTTTCATCTTCAGGCCCTGAAGATGAAAGGCAGAAGACTTTCGAAACATCGTCCTCTACATTTGTAGGTTTCTACAACAGGCAGTTGTTGTCCATTTGAAACTTAGTTTCATTATGAATGCTCTGCCTAAATAACCTATCAAAAATTTTATATAGACTGTCAAAAAAGCAAGAGAGAGAAAAAATATTTAGTTAATTTTCCATAAAAGCCTTACACAGAAGGGTTTAATTTATTATTATTATAGTTATTTTATGTAGTTTTGTCCTACTAGATTAAATATCAAGAAAATTAAACAAGAAGAATGAAAATTATTTCATTTCACTGTTATGTTAATCTAGCACTTGGTAGGAGTTAAGCTGAAAAAATAGTACAGAATGTTCATGGAATTAATACATATTAATATATTCATGATGTAAAGAAAACATGTAGAGTTAAAAAAAAAACTGAAAGACAAAGATAAGTAACTCTATAACCAGAGCACTTGCAAAAGGTAGACTTTTCTTTATCGGGGAATGGTCAAGTAAAGCATGAGTAGAGATGGATTGATATTATGGTGAAGAAAGGTCTATCGTTCTAAAGTGCTCGGCTCATCGGGTTTCTTGTTTTTGTCCTGCATGTTGATACAGTTAGTTGAAGTCTAAAAAGCAAACAATAACCAGCTCCTACACCTACTAGAATTAAAAGTGTATATATTAACATACCACCTGACCAGTCAATAAAAAAACTGACAGTAGTTAGTTAAATGCAAAAATCTAAACCATATCTCTATCACATGTTTTGGTTCTTGGGTATGTTGTTTTATTGTGTATTAAAAGTTTGTCTGAACTATAAAACTTTTCCATTATATCAGGGCGACTTGCGTCTACCTAGCCTGCAAGGTGGAAGAATTCAATGTCTCAATAACACAGTTTGTAGCAAACATAAAAGGAGATAGAGTAAAAGCTTCCGACATTATTTTAAACAATGAACTACTACTGATGCAACAATTAAATTACCATCTAACAATTCACAACCCATTCAGACCAGTGGAAGGATTTTTGATTGATATAAAGGTTTGTAAAGAATAAATTTTAAATGTAAACAGAGTCAATTTCTCACATTGTTTGCACCATCTTGTTTACATTGTTTGCACCATCTTGTTTACATTGTTTGCACCATCTTCTTTACATTGTTTGCACCATCTTGTTTACATTGTTTACACCATCTTGTTTACATTGTTTACACCATCTTGTTTACATTGTTTGCACCATCTTGTTTACATTGTTTGCACCATCTTCTTTACATTGTTTGCACCATCTTGTTTATATTGTTTGCACCATCTTGTTTACATTGTTTGCACCATCTTGTTTATATTGTTTGCACCATCTTGTTTACATTGTTTGCACCATCTTGTTTACATTGTTTGCACCATCTTGTTTACATTGTTTTACTAGAAAGGAAGATTCGCAGGATTTTCATTTTTTATAATTGTTGTGCCAAACAATGAACAGGTTCTCATTTATAAAAAGTTTATTTGGGTACTTTAATAAAGGCATACATATTTTCAGGATACTAAAATAGATACAATTTTCGTTTGTGTTTTATATCTTTATAAATATATATAGTTGAATTGGTCATTTCCACCTGAAAGATGTCTGATCATTTGCTAAAATACTCTGTTACCTTTGTTGCTTCAGGAAAATAATTCCAAGGAGGGTATTTATAACAGAAGTTGATATGTCTCATTTTTTAAAACCATTAAGACTTGGATGTAGTACTTAATTTTTTCAATCTCATGAGTTAATCAAATTGGTAGACAAGATGCCCAGGGGTGGCTGATCCTGAAAGATTCCGACATCTGATTGATGATTTTCTAGACCGAACGTTTTCAACTGATGCTTGCTTGCTTTACGCCCCTTCTCAGGTAATATGTAAGTTTTTTTCTTGTTTGTTTGTTCTGAGAATCCTATCAGTTACCAGACAGTTGTGTAAGATTTCAAACAAATTACTTATTATATATGGAAAATCTTAAGTACATTTTTACATGTCAAATGCAAGTCATGATATAAAAAAAATAACCTTGATGAAATTAATAATAAATAAAGCATTATGTGCAAGGATTTGTTAAGATTAAGCAAAATAATTTTAAATGTTTTAATAATTGAATTAAAAGTTTAGGGTATGGAAACATTTGTAGCTAAACCGTTGAAAAGGTTAAAAATATTTACTACTAACGTAGAGGATCCTCTGGTATGTTGTAGATAGATAAAAAATGGGAACCACTAATGTAGAGGATCCTCTGGTATGTTGTAGATAGATAAAAAATGGGAACCACTAACGTAGAGGATCCTCTGGTATGTTGTAGATAGATAAAAAATGGGAACCACTTATGTAGAGGATCCTCTAGTATGTTGTAGATAGATAAAAATGGGAACCACTAACGTAGAGGATCCTCTGGTATGTTGTAGATAGATAAAAAATGGGAACCACTTATGTAGAGGATCCTCTGGTATGCTGTAGATAGATAAAAAATGGGAACCACTAACGTAGAGGATCCTCTGGTATGTTGTAGATAGATAAAAAAATGGGAACCACTAATGTAGAGATCCTCTGGTATGTTGTAGATAGATAAAAAATGGGAACCACTAACATAGAGGATCCTCTGGTATGTTGTAGATAGATAAAAAATTGGGAACCACTAACGTAGAGGATCCTCTGGTATGTTGTAGATAGATAAAAAATGGGAACCACTAACGTAGAGGATCCTCTGGTATGTTGTAGATAGATAAAAAATGGGAACCACTAATGTAGAGGATTCTCTGATATGTTGTAGATAGATAAAAAATGGGAACCACTAACATAGAGGATCCTCTGGTATGTTGTAGATAGATAAAAAATAGGAACCACTTATGTAGAAGATCCTCTGGTACGTTGTAGATAGATAAAAAATGGGAACTAATAACGTAGAAGATCCTCTGGTATGCTGTAGATAGATAAAAAAAAAGACACCTATGCTTACAAGTGTAATTGAAATGAGTATTTTTATAATCTTACAGATTGCTTTAGCTGCAGTTCTTTATGCATCAAATAAACTAAAAGAAACTTTGGAAACGTAAGTAAAATATTTATAATGTGTGCTTTAACTTCTACTAAAAGATATATGTACATTTATATATATTAATTATTTATTTATCAGCAAAGTAAAAAATTAATTTTGACATGCATCCTTAAGACTTTCAGTAACAATGCAGCTGTTATCACAAACCCTCAGCAAAGAGATATTAAACAAACATTATTTACAACAGCTTCTGACCATTAATAAAAGTACAGAGACATCTCGAAAGTAAATAGACACCACAATTTTTTTCAATAGTCATTTATCTCACATTATCAACTTGACAAAAAATGTTTACAAATGTGCATCAGTACTTAGTCGATTTGCCACTAGCATTTTTCAGTACTTTCACCCGTTCTGGCATGGAATCGATGAGT
>NW_013673017.1:24988-29329 GCF_000517525.1 Limulus polyphemus | reverse complement strand
AACTTTGTTCTACAGTGTGAAAGATCTGATTATTTTGGTCGATCCATATACTGAATGAGAAGGAAAATGTTTTATGTTGTATTTTGATTTAATTTATGTTTGAAATGAAATTGTTTTATTTATGTAGTAGCTAGTAGAATTTCTCTCACAAAAGTATATAAGTGTTTTCCAGGTCTTAGACATGTAGGTATTCTATTTAATAATATTCAAATTGTACTGTCTAATTTCCCATTATAACGAAATGCAGCATTTTCAAGTGATATTGATGCCGGTTTCTAAACTCTGGTGTTTATTGTGGAAACTTCCTTGGCTTCACCAATCATTAATATTTGCATTCTTGTGACTGGAGCATTCATTTTACTGAAACAACTATTTACACAAGCGTGTTATTATTTCTTAAACATTTTGTTGATAAAGATAGGAACAGATCAAATGAAAAAACTAATGTTTGATGAGATTAAATGTTGTTTTTCTAGCCCTTAGATACTACGTAATCTATATTCGAAATAGCGTCTTATAAGGTATTTCTAAGTTTGCACAAAAAGGTTTTACCATTATTGTAACATTTTACTAAATTCCTGTCCTTGTTTCTCTTACTTATCATATACTAAAACCTTTTCAGGACAACTCAAGCCCCTCTGTACAAACCTTGAATATTATGATGTTAATTTGTACATGTATTTTTAAGTCTATAGAGAAGTAACCTAAATTTTATATCATTTTAAATGGCTAATAATATTGTTAAAATTTCAGTTTTCATAATTCTTCTCGACACATCACTGTATTTGTCTACAAGTCTATAGAGAAGTAACCTAAATTTTATATTATTTTAAATGGCTAATAATATTGTTAAAATTTCAGTTTTCATAATTCTTCTCAACACATCACTGTATTTGTCTACAAGTCTATAGAGAAGTAACCTAAATTTTATATTATTTTAAATGGCTAATAATATTGTTAAAATTTCAGTTTTCATAATTCTTCTCGACACATCACTGTATTTGTCTACTGAATAATTAGTCAAAAACTTCAGAATATAACATTTATTACAGATTCCTTATTTGTACAATTAGTAAACATATTTGAAATTAATTCACATCTTCCTGGTGTTTTACCAGTTTTTTTTTTCCTTGTTAAACAAAATTCTGCGATTCTCTCTTTTTGTCAAATGTATAAAATTCTGTTTATTCTCTTTGCAGCTGTTTGGACAATGGTTAAAAGTATTGAATTTCCTCAAAAGGATAAGATGAAAGCAATTGAGAAGAAACTTGAGAAGTGTAGAAATGAAGAAAACAACCCAGACAGCTCAGTGTAAGAACCCTTATTAAAAAACCGTTAACTTGTAGAAACATTTTCTGTTGTTTCCTTCATTTACACCACATTAAAAAAGTTCATTAATGCTTGAAGTGAAAGTTAACTGCACGCCCTGAAAGCAGATTTTACACTTACATGAAACACAAAAGACAATGTACATTATGAATTATATAATAAACTCTTCTACCCAGAATAAATTTTAGAAAATATGGCACATTAGGCAAGCTGCTTTACTTGTTTGACAGAATTTAATCGGCTGAACTACCATATCGCTAACCTAACATCAGCTATACAATATCGACTGTAGCAACAACTGTTTCAAACTTAACATCAGCTACCGTATCATTTTTAGCCACAACTCCATTATACTTAACAATAACTACCACATTACTTATAGTCAAAACAACTCGTTATTTTTGCTCAATATGATTAACATTTGAACTGAACCTGGTGGTAAAATATAAGATCTTGATTCATGTTAAATTAGGTTTGAAAACAAAAAAATAGTCAAATTAATTACAAATTTGTACCTTGTTCTTCAATTTCTTGTATTTAGAAAAATATTGCACCAAGAAAGATTGGTTGGGAAGAGATAAAATTCGGTTAAAAGTAACAATTTGTTTAGAATTTAGATATAATAAATATACTTTGGACATGCCTGTGAGAATAAATGTGGACAAGAATTATGTAATTTTCCTGTATTTAATTTCTTGGAAATAAAATGATAATCAAATTGATGAAAATTTCTGAGAAAATCGTGAATAATTTGTAAGGTATGTGTGAGGAAAGGTTGTGAAATGATGGCAAGTGTAATGGTCAGTTTTTAGTCTTATCAAGATTAAATGTTAGCGTTACATATTTTAGTCATCTTGGTTTGATTAAGAGTTTTGGTTTAGTATGGAAAATGGTTTTTTTTTACCAAATATTTTCTTAAGGATTAAAAAAATTCGAGTTATAGTCTGTCTGTCTTTTATAAATTATGTAAAATTATTTTTGTTACTTTGTAACTGAGTGTTATATATTTTTTGTATTGGTCTTTAGTTATAAAAGAAAGCTCCAACAGATGATTGAAGATGAAGAAGAAATGGAAGACACTAGAAAATATGTTAAATTAACTGAGGCGAGTGATACGATATAAGTTATTTATCTAATTTTACTGATTAACGATAATTGGTGGACGTGATGGAGCTTGTCGTGTAAGTGTGAGCCAGGTGAGTTTACTTATGCTGCTCAGGTGTGCTAGAGTACTGCAGTTTAAAATTCTCGTGACCAATACTCTGGATATCCTAGTTCTACTGTTTCTTTTGTCTTGGTATTGGTCAGATTTTAGTTTCTGCTTAGATAGCACTTGTTCTTTGATATGTTATAACTGAGTGTAGGAAAAGAATGTCTTTAGATAGGAGCACGTCTAAGTACCTGTACAATTCACATTCATATATGTATGATAACATTCAAATAGTGTTTTTAATTACGTGTGACTCAGTATTATAGAGGCATACAAAGAAACATTAATGATCTTTTAAAGAAACACAATTAAATTTTAACAACTCCTCACTCGTATGTGGAACAACATGTCAAAGTTTCATTTTGTGGAGTACATAAACTGTTAATTTATTTTGAAATAACCACAATTTCAAGTACGGCTAGATCTAGTTTGACTTTGGTTAGATAAGTAACTTGTATTTATATCAATAAAGATATTAACTTTTCACTAAAGAACATATGAAGATACTGTTCACAAAGGAGTCTAATTTTAATAATTAATATCCAGTTCTGTTTTAAAATATTTAAATCAAACATTTGACAAACAGGGACAATTTGAAGATATATACATACGTGAAACAAAATTGTCTTTAAAAAAGTTTTAAAGAAACAGTTAACAAATTTTCAATGTAATATCCTACTATGCAGCAACATCAAAAATTAATAAAGTGCTTTTAACTTGTACTAGATTTTTGAGAAGACATGTTTATGTATATTGTCACATGGTGTATTAAACAAAGAGGAATTTCACTGGAATAGTCTTCAGTAAATGTTTACTTGGGAACTGGTTGCTCAAACATTTTTATCCTGACCTTTTATCCATAGGCCAGGTGGTTAGGGAGCTCGACTCGCAATCTGAGGGTCGCGGGTTCGAATCCCCGTCCCACCAAACACGCTTGCCCTTTCAGCCATGGGGGCATTATAATGTAACGGTCAATCCCACTATTCGTTGGTAAAAAGAGTAGCCCAAGAGTTGGCGGTGGGTGGTGATGACTAGCTGCCTTCCCTCTATTCTTACACTGCTAAATTAGGGACGGCTAGCACGGATAGCCCTCGTGTAACAAACCTTTTATTCAATAGTGACATCTTGTATCATGAAGTGGGAAACGGACCAATTGGGTGACACTTTACGAGTGGTTAGACTCCGTATCAGTTTAATACGTAATTGTTATTTCTACCCTGAACTTTTATCTAATAGTAACAACTTGTATCGTAAACTGGTAAATGGACCAGTAGGATGAAACTTTGCAAGTTTGTAGTTGTTTTATGTATTTGTTAGATATATTCTTACACAAACACACAGAAACCCTCTTCTTAGTACCTTTCAAAACAGGTTTACAGTGAAATACTGTTTGAAGGTATGTCTTTAAAATTATGTTGGACAAAATAATTTTGCTTGATTTTCTAATTCAAACGATTGATGATAAAACTTTGTATAATGATAGGTTCTACAGGTTTACCAAAAGTGGGAAATGAGACTGCAGGGACAATACAATCTAATACAAAGGATTGATGATAAAACTTTGTATAATGATAGGTTCTACAGGTTTACCAAAAGTTGGAAATGAGACTGCAGGGACAATACAATCTAATACAAAGGATTGATGATAAAATTTTGTATAATGATAGGTTCTACAGGTTTACCAAAAGTTGGAAATGAGACTGCAGGGACAATACAATCTAATACAAAGGATTGATGATAAAATTTTGTATAATGATAGGTTCTACAGGTTTACCAAAAGTTGGAAATGAGACTGCAGGGAC
>NW_013673017.1:22743-24132 GCF_000517525.1 Limulus polyphemus | reverse complement strand
CAAAGTTTTGACAGAATGTTCATACTACAGGATCTATAATTCTGAAGGAACTGTTGGGTACAAGTTAGAACATTCTGTCAAAACTTTGATCCATACTACAGGATCTATAATTATGAAGGAACTGTTGGGTATAAGTTAGAACATTCTGTAAAAACTTTGATCTATAACTACAGAATCTATAATTATGAAGGAACTGTTGGGTACAAGTTAGAACATTCTGTTGAAAACTTGATCTATAACTACAGAATCTATAATTATGAAGGAACTGTTAGATCAAAGTTTTGACAGAATGTTCTAACTTGTACCCTATAGATCCAGTAAAAGAGATCCGAGTTTTCTACAGGTTGTTGCCGTCCATTTTTATTGTCGTATGATAGTTCACCAAATGTTTTTGGGATAGTTTTGAGGATATAACTTGATTTTTTTATACTAAAGTAGCAAAATTTGTTTATTTTTAGCCATTATTTTTTTTCATCTTATTCTTTCTTTAGAGCCGAAGTTTACCATATTTTTATGTTGTATTCAACATCTAATTCTTAATATTGTTTTCTAAAGACAGATTGTAATGTGGCAGAGTTTTCTGTTTTTTTATTGTAATGTTTGACTTCTTCTGATATTTAGGAGCAGCTACGAAATGAAGAGCAGCTACTCACGTGTACATCTCAACCTTCGATTTCCCTTCGATAGTAATTAAAATCTATTATGTGTTTTTTGTTTTCAAATACAAGTTTGTAAAGCAGTTTAACTATGTGGTTAATAGTGGTCTGGATTTTTCAACTTTTATTTAATATATTACAGCACTATCAGTATTAAGTGCTACTGTGTGGGTTTCTGATTTCTTAGAATTAATTGAAATATAGTGCCTGAGTAATTACAAAGGAAAAACTTTTCTGGCTGGAAGAGGATACAAAAAAAAAATGAGGGAAATACAAACTCATTCAATTTTGATGATGAGGAACCAACTTTTTTGGAAAATATAGTTTGGAGACAGCTTGAATGGGTAGTGAAAGAAACTTTGTTACGAATGTACAACATTTCGACAAGCTCATGTCATAACCAGGTACTTATAAAAAAAAAAGTTGATTGATACCAAATAAACATACGAGCTTAAACAAGAGCCGGAGTTCCTTTTAACCATTTTTATTTTGGTTAATTTTTTTTTATATTAAACACACAAGCTCAAACATCTTGTGTTGCATAAGTCATGGCCAGGTGGTTAGGGTGCTCAACTTACAATCTGAGGGTCACGGGTTCAAATCCCCATCCCACCAAACATGCTCGCCGTTTCAGCTGTGGAGGCATTATATTGTGATGGTCAATTCTACTATTTGTTGGTAAAAGAGTAGTCCAAGAGTTGGTGGTTGGTGGTGATGAATAGCTGCCTTCCCT
>NW_013673017.1:9314-21778 GCF_000517525.1 Limulus polyphemus | reverse complement strand
AACACCAAAAAGTGGCAGGAAGAAAATGGTATCCAGAAGTTACCCTGGCCGAACCAATCTCCTAACATGAACCCCCATCGAAAACCTCTGGGCCATACTCGACCGGCAAGTCAAGAAACAAAAAAAAAACCTTCAAAACTAGGGATGGCTATTAGTAGCTTTGACGTGAACTCAAATACGAAAATTCCAGGTTCTATCATTTTAGAGAAAAGTGTAGCATAGCAACTGATGATAAGTTAGTTTTCATACAGTAGTATTAACTAAGTTATTTGTTATCTTATACACAGGAAGAACACAGTTTTTATGCTAAGCGAAATGAAAATATGAACAACTTTAGACATGTCTACTGATTACTTTGCGTCACATTAAGTTCTATTTTACTTTACAACCTAGCCATATTAGCTTCATTTTATTCACAGTATAAAAAGTAAGTTTTCAAGCCATAACGTATGTTGAAAAAAAAATGATACACAAATAGGTGCATCGGATTTTTAGAGTTTTTAACTTCCAAGAATCAAACATAAACATAAAGTCGGTTTGATAAAAAAATAACTTAGCCGTGTATTTTTATTTGATAAAAGTTTAGCCTGTGTATAATATTTTGTGTCTTACCATTTGAAAAAGAATCTCTTGGCCTATTAATGAGAGCTTTCGTAACCCCCATCCACGTAAAATAGAACATCAAGCCAATAAGGTGTTGCATGAGTACGTCACATAACACCCTCTGTACGTTTACACAACTCCACTCGAGAATGAGTTAGTTTAAATGATTCATGATTTAATTTATATTTATTAAGCATTTTTTATTTACCGTTTATTATAAAACGTTACAACTGTACATATTATTATAGTCGAGAGAACTACGTTTTTAAATACACTATTTGTGTGCGTGCAAAACACACCTTTCAAAGCTGACTTACCTTCAACCAAACATAATTTACAAAGTTACGTGTACAGTTTACACAGAGTTCTTCAATCTTTATGAAAAGCTGCGAAATATTAGTAACTCCGGTAAGACTGCTGTGTAAATATGTTGAACCTGGATTATCTGTACACTAGTGACAAAAACTAAACTCTTGTGTAACAAATTATTCCAGAGCGATTGTGGCTGATTCAACACAACTCTCATGAGTAAGTTAACCAAGAATTAGTCATGTTATTCATGAGAGTGGCTCAGACTAATTGGGAAATGTCTTCCTACTATCTAGGACTAATGGGGGAAATGTCTTCCTACCATCTAGGATCAATGGGGTAAATGTATTCCTACCATCTAGGATCAATGGGGTAAATGTATTCCTATCATCTAAAACTAATGGGGGAAATGTCTTCCTACTTTGAGGTTACAACGAAGTAAATTTGAAAAATAAAAACAGTATTCTTTTTTTTTTTTATGAGGGAAAAAAGAAATAAAATGTACCTTTTCTTTCAATAACTTCAAATATTTTGGTAAAATAAAACTATTCGTTAATTGAACTTTGCACTAACTGCTTTTGTTGAAATTCAAGAAATATTATTAGCAATATAATTCAAGTCGTAACGTCTGTTAGTTGGTTATTAATGGGATTTGTGACTATTTTACAAATCAGCCTTCAAGTGACTCGGTGGTAAATCTGTAGGTTTATAGCGCTAAAAAAATGGGTTTCGATTACCGTGATGGGTAGAGCACACATAGCCCATTGTGCAGCCTTGTGCTTAACAACAAATTTACAACCCCCAGCTTCCCGAAACCGCGACTTACGGTTCAGTCTCGTGGTGTGACAAGAGGCTATTCCTTACTGGCATCAGTATGGCTTTAAGGCGAATTTTTCTCTATTCTCGTGTGATGTGACAACAGGCGAGACTGAACCGTAAGTCACTGTTTCTGGTGGGGGGGGGGGTCTGTAATATCAAATAAAGACAAGTTGAGAATGATTTTACCTACGAGAATCAAACGTTTCGTCCTGGTCTAACTGTACCCAATTATAACTTCAGTTATATTAGCCCCCAGTGGCACAGCGGCATGTCTGCGGACTTACAACGCTAGAAACAGAGTTTTGATACCCGTGTTGGGCAGAACATGGATAGCCCATCGTGTAGCTTTGTGCTTAATTACAAACAAGTGTGGGTTGAGGTCGGATGATTGAAGAACTTGTCCAAACGGGCATAATAGTATAGTTATCTTAAAAAAACGGTGCGTGTGTGTGGGGGGGAATTGGAATCATTAGTATCAATATTTTGTGAAACTAACGGCACAGTAAAGCCCAAAGATGCAATATTGAAGTTAAAGCAGATGTATTACAAGATCATTTCTCTACCATTATACAAGTTCATATGTAATTCACCCCCCCCCCTTTAGCACAAGACGTTCATTTAATACCAACATCAAGATTTTTTTTTTTTTATTCAACTTATAAACAACTGTAACAGAACAATTGTATATTATAGTGGTATAAAGTTATAGAAACATGTTTTGTGTATTTCCTGCAAGATAATTATTTAAATATTTATTCATGTTATTAATGAAAAGATAAACCAATGTTACAGGAGTAAGCGTTTAGGTATTAGTATACAGTTTGTAAAGAATCTTTTTTTTTTTTAGTGTTTATGTTTAAGTAATCCATGAGGAAAAGTCAAGGTTTCCAAAGTAACAAAACAATCTGCCCATACAATGCTTTATTTTTAATCTTAAACAATTACAAAAACAAAAATAGTTGTCCAATTTCTGTAGTCCTTAAATTACAATTGCTTTTTGAAAGACTGTTGACAACTGGAAACAAAGTAACATGGAATGCTACTTAATACCCGTATTACAAAAAAAGAAAAGAACCACTAGAAGCCATTTATTTTTTATATTTTTTTTTCTTTTATAAGAGAAACCAAAACCACAAAGCATAAAAAGAAATTTGAAAATTATACAAAGTTAGGACTACAGAATGGAGAAAGTTAGTAGTTAGAACACAAAGTTTTGTCCATTGCCAGTCCTTGTCATTATCGTGTGAATTCTTGCCATCAAGGTTTCAATAGCTACAGCTGCCATTTTCAAGAAACCTTGTTTGAATGGATTGGAAGTAGATGGTAATAAGTCCTGGAAGAACCTAGAGATACTTGCCCCTCTTTCAAGCAGTGTTCTATAAAAAGGTCAAAGCTAGACCAGGGTAAAAACACAATATCCATTTCTTTCTTATCCCAAGTAGTAAATGTACATAACAGTCACTAGTCTGTTCTACATTAAATTTATAGTTCTTTTAACTAATCTAATGAGAGCTAAAAATCACAGTAAGTGTCATTTTACTTAAAAAACACAGTTAAGTGCAACAGAAAATTTAAATGGCACAAAATTGATAAAAAATGTCACAGTTTGGGGGGAAAAAAAAAAAAAATGCACCAACTACACCAAGATTTTCAGGTTAAAAGTGACAAACTACTAACATTTAAAGTTCTCAGAGTTGAATCTAAAAAAAGTAAGTACAATGTAATAGTCTTAAAGCATCACAGTTAGATGCCTTTAAATTTCCACACAAGTTAAGATTGAAATTAATTAAGGCTTACGAGAGATATACAAAATAGATAAACAGCCTTTACTAAAAGTACCAAAGTATTAATTAGCAACAACAGAAGCCAATAGCAAGTCTTTAAAAATTATGAAAATACAAGTCATACAAGAGCTCCAAGGAAATGCAGACTTGTGTTTAGATTAAATATAAATGGGTTCCAAAAAAGTTATAATGATCCATAAAAAACAAAGTTGTGATTGGCCAGTTTAAAAAAAACAAAACAAGTTCCCTGGTGGCTGAAGTTAAGTTCACCAACACATATAGAAGTGCTACTGTAACTAGGAATGTATTAAATAAAACAGAAAACTTTAGAATTTGTAAATAGTTTTGAGAGCCATGGTTGCAATTTAAAGGTTAACTTAATACTTTAGAAATATTTTCCATATTAATAGACTTAAACTATGTACAAAAAACAAAACATTAACATAAATGGGTTAGCCATATTTAAACACTCCATAACAGCTTAAGTTAACAGTGCCCAATATAAAATAACAAGACTCAACTAACATTTCAACTAGTCATCAAATAAGCCCAATTTGACTACATCAGTTACTTTGTGGCAAAATAAAAACTTAAAATTTAACAAAGCATACAAATTTCTGCAAAAATACACATGTGTAGTTAATCTTCTAGCCACACTTCTCACTCTCATATCAAACGACAGGATTTGTTATTTCTCATTAGTGGCTTATGGCTTCGTGTAGAGTCTAGAGAATGCTGCCACTGCCAGCAAGCTCGACAGAAGTAGCGGAAGCACGACAAGTCTCGACAGAAGATTGGCCCTTGCTGCAACTGACAGCTAGAGCAGATTGCATCTTCCAGGTATGGATCCACTTGCACCTATTAATAAACAAAGAATCCACATTTCAAAGTGTTAATAGGATTGCACTGCAATAGCTGGAAACCAGTCAACCAGCACTTATATTACTGTATTTGTATATAGTCTATATCAATAGCCAATAAATTTTCACAAAAAAGTTCTGCACTCTTACAGGCAGAGTAATTTTAGCTACAAGTTAAGAAAAGTAATAAATATATAATTAAAATCCACAAGCAGAGTTCCACCGATTTTTAAGACAAGTTATTATTTTACAAATAGAGCTAAATGGGGGACATGCCACCATTTTGAAGGCTCCTTTAATAAATACCTTAATACAGAGCTCATCATTCCAGGTTTTTGTTTTGTGAAATATATACAAGGTAAAAGGGTGATTCAGCTTCATAGATAAACAAACAGAAGAAGACAAGGTTAGGGTGTGCTAAACTCAAATTGTTTAAACTTAGTCTAGGTAGTGTTCAGTTATAGTAATAATAATAATAAATACTAACTTTTTTAGTAAACCTTGAAGTTTTAATTTCTATGAAGGCAGCCGACACAGCTTTCATGTAACTCTTTTGGTTATTAAAGGTAATTCTGCCAGAACCTAGAGGAAAAAATAAAATAAAGAATAATTTATTTTCCCACTTAACTTTAAGGAACAAGTAAAGCTTTAGTAATAATAATAAAAAAAAGTATATAAACATAAAAAATAAATGAATGAAAAATAAAGGATTAAAAAAACTAATTAAGAAAAGTCTTTCAGCTACATACGCACATCTAGTTCAGTCATTTGAAATCAAGATTCGCACACCGTTCAAAGTAAAGAATCAAAGGAATGGTATCACTCGACCAAATACCAATTGTTCAAGACAAGTTTAATAAATCAGAATCTTCTTACCTATGGGATACTTGTACTTATCAGTGTCAATCCCAGCATACACAACACCACCAAAAAGGTCATTCATAAGGTGTGCTAGACCTTCGGCATTCAACATTCCATGAAGAGCTCCAACAAAGATTGTTCTGCTAGGGTCCAGCCTTTGCGATGGACAACGAACATAGTTGCTATCACCAATAACCCATGGGATGACCTGAACCTAAGATAAAGTATTTAAAAACAAATTCAGGAAAGTAGTTGTTAAAGAAAAGCAATGTTTATAATAGAGACTTGAAGTTAGCACTAAATATAGAAGAATCCAGTGTTAAGTTTGAAGTACTTAATATGAAGGATTAAGAAGAGAAGTATTCCACTATCTTCAAAGTTGTGTTAAGATTGTTGAAATAAAAAATCTTTTCTAAAAATAATGATAAAAGAAAAACAATCATGCTCAATTTTACCACTATTCCACGTTAAGAATTTAAAAGAAAAAAGTTTTAATTAACTATAAAATAAGATTAAAGTTAGTTTAATTTTAGGTGTAGCAACTAATATGATGCTTTTTTTGTTTTTTTTTTTTTACCTCCTTGCACCTCATTCTGCGAGAAGAAATCTTGAAGTACCAGTTGCCCCCATTGCTAAAGTCATGAGTGCAGGCTTGTAGAAGAGACTTTACACACTTTTCAGAATCAAAAATAATGTACACGTAACCAGCTTTTGGTGGATAGGTTTGATTTTTGCTATCTCTACCAGGCCATTGTATTTTGATGGGTCCAAAAGGTGCAAACGCTTCTCCTAATCCAGCTGAAATACAATTATACTTAACTCAAAATTAAAATGAAAGTTTACACTGGAAATGGGGAAAACTAAGGGTAATACAAACTAAGATCACAGAAGGAAACTACAAAGAAAATGTTAGCGCAAGTTTTAAACAATTTTTCTTCCAACTCTCAGATTTTGCATTTCAAAAACTGAAGATTGTGAAATAAGAAATTGTACCCATTCGTTCTTAATCTGCTACACATAAATTATCTAGCATTTCAAAATCAAATTCTCACGGAGTAACAATAATACAAGTAGTAGGTTAATGCACGGTGGTGAGAAGAGGGTTTGCTTACTTCACAACGTTTATACAAGCTTTGTTTTTAAGAGAAATGCAAGAAATAAAACATTCAAATGAAATCTAACTCATTTTCTCGAGCAATTAAAGTATATTTTACTCTATATGGATTGAGAAACCAATGAAGCTTTACACATTTCCTGCTGGCTAGAACCATTTCAAACTTCTAAAAAATAAAAAAATTTGGAGAAAAGTCGGAACAAAGTTAAATTTTACCTTCCGTTATATCCCAAGGTACTCCTCCCAAGAATACTTTACAGGAATAAACTGGATTCTTGTGGATTCGTGGAGGAAGTTGACCACTCCATGTACAGGTGGCTTGGCTAAACACTAAAAGTTAAAAATTATACTTTCAGTTATTCTGCAGTACGATACTCATTCCCTTCTTTATGCAAATTTTTCTAACAATTCTTAGTGTGGCTTCGAGTAACAACAAGATTACACTTTTAATTTACATCATGTATAATAAAAACACAAGATTTGTATATAAAAGTATATTAACAATATTTATATCTGAACTTTAATTAAGAATGTAGAGAAGTTAAACACATTACTGTGAAAATTCTATGCAAAGAAAAATCAGTTATATTCATGTCTATATTAAGAGTTAAAGAAAAATCAAATACACACAGGCTGAGTTTCTGTAAATTTTAGCTGCATGGTCAACTGTGTCCATTTCTCTGTAACCAAAGACAGAGTTAACATTTGTCCATCGTCGATCGGAAAAGAAAGGCGAAGAAAAAAGGGGAGGTTCTTCTGGCCTGTTTACTAGATTGCTGCCCAGAGTATTTTGGTATCCAACTGCCCCCAGAGGGTTTAGATTACCAATTGGAGTTCCAAGACTCAGACTGTTCTGTTTATAGAATATACAAATTTAAAATAAGAGTTCAATAAATTGCAAAAACAAAGATTGCACAGCATGTATATAAGAAAAAGACATACATTGTATATTATAGAATAATTTAATCCCCTCCCCCAATTAGGGAGTTAAACATTAATTTGAAATAAAGTAACTGACACCAAAGACAAAAGTATCAACTCTTTTTTTCTTTTGGGGGGGGGGGGGCACTAACAGTCTACAGACATTCATTTGTTTGTACGAACAAGTTACAAGTTGTAATTAACAGGATTTACTACTTAAGAATAGGAAACATTACCATAAGATCAGAAAGATTGCTCAAGTCTGAAACACTACTAATTCCACTAGTGTCAGAATCTGTTGGTGAAGAGCTCCTGTTCTCTCGAAATGCATCACAGCCCATTAAGATAGCTTGTTCTATTGTTGGGCTTCCTTGATCACTATGGTAAAAAAAAGTAAATTAGTTTTAAAAGAGATTAAAAAAAATAAAACTTTGTACCAGGCAAATAATTCTATCTTGTTAAAGATACCTAAAATACAAAAACACATTAATCCAACTATCCTCTTAGGTAAGTAAAAATAATGTGGGAGAATTACAAGTGCTATTTATAAGGACAAGAAGGTAAAAATATTATAAGTTAGGTTTAGAGCAATATGAAAGTTCACAACATAAATAAGCATTACAGAGCTCAAAATTTAAAAGTAAAATATTACTTAAAATTTTAAATTATAATATTATGTACTGAAGATTCCCTACCAGACATGATGTACGGAAGGAGGAGAAGCAGCTCTAATGGGCCGAAGTAGACCCATATTGGTTGTAGAGTTTAAGCTAGAATTCTGCTGAAGCATCCGATTCAACGAGGAACCCACATCGGGATATTTAAAGTTACCATAATTCAGTGTTCTTACATGTTGATTGTTAGTTTGGTCATTAGTATAAGATGGAGAAGATCCAGAAACTAATGCTGCCAAGCTTCGAGCTGGTAGAGAGTTCTGGAAAAATCCACAATTATAACTACTGGACTGTGGGCTGGCTAAAATGTTAGAGTTCTGGAAACCTGCAAAACAAATAATCAGAAAATAACCGTGTTAATAGAAATTAGTGTTCAGAGTTAACATTAGTTGAGATGAAGCATTAAGAATTGATGATAGTATTTGGTAAGAAATTTACAACATAGAGGTTAATAAAACAAGTAAAACAAAAGACTCTTATACAGGAGACAACATTCAAAAGTAGTTAAATAATTAGAGAAACCGTTACAACAACTAGTCACCCAAAATTATTTAATACATCATTATCTCCTTTATGTACATAGGTGCATTTTAGGAAAACTTAAATATTGATAACAAGCTTTTCACAAATATACATGTTGCTGACCTCTAAAGAAGGGGGTCATCATATTTCAGAAGTGATTAAGTCCCCCCCCCCTCCATTTTCCAAATAAATTACTGGAAGATAGGATAAGTTAATTTTGGTTAACAAAGAAAAATCAACATTTCACCACAAACATACCTTTAACCACTCTCCCTCCCACCCACAAACAAAGTTGACATCACCCCTGTAACAGATTACTTTGAAATGCAGATGACTGTATCACGTTTACCTGAACAATTATTTCTTCCACTCAATCCCAAGAGCTCTACCATGGTAGAATCTGAAAATACACACAAATTAACCTTTTTTCTTTTAATAATAAAGTAGTAAAAACTGTAGTTATACAATAGGTGCACATGCACGCCATCTCACCTCTATCTTAGTTTAATTCAAAACACCATTTTGGAATAATAGGGTTAAGGCTAAAAATACTCAAGACCCTACTTTAAGAAAAGGTTTTTTTCTAAATGACGATTGTATTCCAATAGATCGTTCAGTAAGAATTTTAAAGACTTTAAAAATTAAGAAAAAATATTTTTAAGCTTTCATTGAAATAAAATATCAATGCCTTACTCCCCCCCCCCCCTCTCTTTTAGAAAAGTCTTGGAGGTACGCTCGAGAATTTGTTCAAAAATTTGCATGCATGAAACTCAATTTCAGGTTTAAAGCAGTATCCTATATTAGTGTACTTAATTCATAGTTAATTCAGATAAAATGGTGCTTAAAATAAAGAGTACAAACCTGAAACTTGGTTATCACTTTTAAAGTCAGGCTCAGTATAACAAGTCAAGTCTAACGTGTTGTCTAGCATTTGATTTATACGTTGGAAAATTTCATAGTTTCCAGCTACTTCACCATTTTCGTTGGATAGTGCCTTACCTTCTGTATCAGGCGAATTGTGTTGTATCTGCATAATAAAGGAAAATAACTTTAAATCAAAGCAGATCACGCTACCGAAGATTTAATAATCAAAAGAAAAAAAAAACGTAAGACGTAATCTTATTTTAATCTTGAAATGTTAAATTAAAGTTTAGACTTTTACTTGATAAATAAAAGTTAAAATATCTATAGCATTTTCGTTGTTACTCCTCCCATTCGAGTTTAAGCCTACAAAGTAAGATTTATATTAGGCCTAATTATACGTTCAGTCAGAGCTGTTAAAACATGGGGAATAGAGTTAAAATACAGCCACGGATAAGCCTTTAAATTTAAGAGTTAAATACATTCATTAAAATACACATACGAGTCATCGTTTAAACTTAAATGAGAGGAGAATGAAATCCCCCCCCTCCCCTTTCCATTATATCGACATTTTCAATCATGATAGTAAGCATGAATTTATCCAGAATCAACAAGGTCTTGTACAGTCGTGCACCTTCGAAGCAATGTTCAAGGACTTGAGATTTCAAGGGCAGAACGCGATCCTGATGTTTTGATAATGTATGCAAGTCCATCTATAAATTGAGGCTTCAAGACGAGCGTCATTTAAAACGAGTACATTTTAAAAGCCACAACAATTAATCTTCATGGAGAGAGTAGCGTAATATTATAACTTTTATTTCACTACAGGTAGTAAATAATTCTGACTATCTATTTATCACTGCAGTTACTCTAATTTAGATTCATAAATTATACGATGAACAAACGCCGGCTCAAACACGTGCCGTCCCTGCGCGAGCAGGGCGGGGCATAAACATTCACGCCACGTGATATCTGCTTACTGCGGCGTGTGTACACGTTGGCTCATAATCCACAAGAGAAAAAAAAATAAAATAAAGTTCAAAAATTATTTGATAAACCTAAACACATTATTAACAAATAAAGAGAGAAAAAGAAAAAAAACAACAACTTACACTCGGAATTAAAACAGACATCGTTCTATTACATGGGCAGCGTTTTACACTGCACTAGCGAGAATTAAAATCGTTAAAATTATCAAGGTATCACAATATAAAACACAATTTTGTAGCTAGTAGTTTCCCAGCACGAACTTCTTCACACTACTACCAAGTCCATTCAATGGCTCTAAGTATCAATAATGGCTCAACAGTGTTTTATATCCCAAACATAATCGGCTGACGAAATACATATTTGCATACCAGCCTTGGTGGATCATTCTACTCAACTGACTGGGCTAGTAGTCTTGATCTCTTCACTTCCCATCTGCTCACGTGGAAACTGAACTTTCCAGCATACGTGTATGCGACAGCAGTACGTGTAAGTCAGCCTACTGCCCCTTCCGGCAAACTCAACGTCTGTCTGGGTACCGTTGTACAAGAGACGAGGCGACGGAAAGGCTGGAAAATGATAGGCTAATCCAGTGAAGTGGGTAGCAACCAAAACTTGTCGGGCTCGTTTCTTTTCGGAGTTTCTACTATGAATGTATTAAAGGTATTGTATGAAATACGCGTGTATGTAAAAACTGACCTATTTACGATTTTAGAAAATTTATTTTATTGTTTAAAGAAAAGTACATGTTCGCTTTTATGTTTTCTTTTTTCTTTAATATTTTGTATCCAGTTATATCACTAGGTATAATCTCTTTAGGTTCCAAGTTAGTTTACTTTTGGTAAACATATGTTTTCATGTTCTTAATAGTTATATATAGGTAGATACATACACACATATAAAGTATAATTCAAAGTGAAGTGAGCCGTTAAAAATACAGAGAGCATGATGCAATTAAATTAATATTGGATCATTCAGTTTACCGTTGTAGTTAGTTATTTTAACATAAATTAAAATATATGTTTGTACAATCACACAGGACATATTATTTTGCGTCTCATTTTATATACTAAGTTTCCTTGCATAATTTTGTGATCTCATTCGATAATATAATCCAAAGTGCATATGGCAACACATATAGCCCAAGAAATATGGGTATGGAAATAAACCAAGTGTATCCGTGCGTTATATTTAATTAGATCACCGACGACCTTTGACGGTCAAGGACGTGACTTACAGTTTCAGATGTGATTTCGAAATACCTTGAACAAGATCTTTTTATAACATCAGGATTTTATTTAATGTTATGTGTTTATGTGTATGTTTTTGCGCGAAAACGTCATCATATTCCAACACTGTTATATTTTGACAATAAATATTTTGAAACTAAGCTGTTATATTCTGTGTAAGTATCAAACTGCACAACCAAAACAAAACTTTTTTCAACTCCTACCACTCGAAGACAGTGAATATTATTTCCGTGATGCCAGTCTATTAATTGTGACATAATACACCGTAGAAATGAAATATAATCAATTAATTCTAAACGCATGTTTTCGAATCTGAATATTCACTCTATTAGAAGAAAAACGAGAGAAAACGAAAAAAAGAAAACAAAGAGAGAACAGTACTTGATTTACTTGACATTAGACACTATTGATATCATTAGGTTTATTATATTTTTAACACTGCATTCAATACCTAGTCCGTTACGGGTTTTCAAGTGTTTAATAATAGTATTCCAACCACACCATGTTCGTCACATCCATTGCTGACTACGCATTTCGCTCAATCCAGAGCTCATCAGTCCGGCTGGGATACAAAAAACACACTACTGGCCAGAACACTATTTATATAAGTCTTATGTTATAACAACAACAACCTTTATGGGGTGAACGCCTTTTTCACGCCGAATATGGGTGCAAACTCTAGAATTTTGTATTATGGAACAACAACAATACTAAACCAGGACATCTCAATGCTGAAAGTAATGTACACTGACTGAAGCACCCTATGTATTGTGTATATCTCATAGTTAGTAATGTGATAATTTGTTTAAAAAGTCTGTTTACGAAAACTAGAATTGGTTTGAATGATGGAACATAACTTGTAATTAATAATGGCTGGAGACGGTTTGAATGGGTAATGA